>NC_054375.1:12863031-12974564 GCF_017654675.1 Xenopus laevis
AGAGAGATAAAAACATTCAGTAACATATGGTAGTGATTGTTACCGAAGTGAACATAATGTGTTACAAATGTTACTAATGTGAGCTTTCCTTTGGAATTGATATATCAGCCTCCCTGTCTGTCCAGCTCCTACTCAATTCCCTAATATAACCCCAAATTAAACATAGTTGTTCTATAGAAGGTGCATTAGCTCCATCACTGCACTCTCAATTAAATATACCTTGCATTAATTATCTACATGTATGCTTGTGCTGAACTACACATCCCATGTTGTTGTTTAACGATCACATTTAATAGTATAAGCTAAAGTTGGTATTTAAATTACTGTGGGCTGTTTACACTATTTGTCTTAATGTGATGTTTCACTGGAAGTCGCTTAGTTCTCTCCGTCATAGTTTGTGACTGCGTAGGTCCCTGCATAATAAGATATAGGCGTCTTTTAATTACTATGTTAGACTTTTAGACAAGCCTTGTTGGGGCCGAAACGTTAGTCTGTAACCCCCTGCATTAAGCTATCTATAATCGTTTACTCCTGAAGTGTGGTTTTTTTTAGAAGATATAATATTGAAATTAAGCCTATTGTTATATAGAGCGATATTCGCAAAGTAGAACCTTATGAAAGGAAACACGATTGCTTTAACAACAGGAAATACTGTAAATTTGATACTGTATTGAACAGTGACTTTATGATACATTTACTGAATATGATAAGTGTAGTGATGTGCGGGTCGGGTGTTGTGCCGCTGAGCCTGGACTTTGAATCCCTTTATGACCAAGACCCGGCTATGATGTGCAAAGGCAGGGGGATTACAAGCGAAGCCGAGTGATGAAGTTTGAAGGATCGGCGTCGGGGTGCAGGGGTCGCATCGGGAGTGCCTGAACTGGTCGCAGCAGGTAATTGGGACCACCCAGATTCAGGCCCAGCCATATCACTACTATGCAAGTTAGATTATGATCTATTTTATAACCATTCTTTGTTCAATGTATTTTATTATAATTTAGGATAGGTACTCACGACACTCACCATACAGAACGAGAGTGAATTATATATATTGCTCTCGTTCACTCCCGCTAGCACTTCTTTGCAATATCAGGCGGCCATAGGCGATTGTCTCTGGGCGTGGATTCTGGCGTCCCACGCCTCACTGAATAGGAAGAAGAAAAGACCACGTTTCTGCTCAACGGAGTGCTTAAATAAAAATTCCTTGTATTGTTCCATAATAACGGACAGTGCTAATGATTAGGCGTCTGTGCCCGATAACGGTCAAGCGTAAGAGTACTGTGTGCCTTAACTATGGATCAATAAAGAATTTTGGATTTTAATTTTTATAGCAGCATCTGGTGGTGCGAAACTTTGCCTATGTTTAATTGATATGACAATTCCCTTGGGAGGGTTTTTCTCTTGGGTATCAGGAATGGGTGTTATAATGATACTGAGGTCTCTGGAATAAGTTTATTCGCAAAGCGTTAGACCTTGGATGACTTGGTTGCAAATTTGTTTCCTTAGGACAGACTTGGGGCGAGCAGCCCCTGGGTCAGACACAAATCGCTAAGCCCATTCCATGAATTTCCTGTAAAGCGTGTCGGATAGCCTTGTGCGGGATTAAAACTTTGAAATCATAAGTGTAGGCTCGGGCAAGAGCACCCTGGGCAGGGATGACGGTGAGCGACTAGTAGACCAATAGGCCTAATTATTAACGTTGGATTGGGTGGGATTTAATAGACAAAGAGGATATAGCGCTACGGGTGCTGGATAATGTATTTAATTTGGTGTGCTATGAACATACAGCAGCGCACTGATGGAACTGGCTGATTGAATGAATGCATAGTATCCAACAGACTCAATAGGCCAACACATATACAAAGCATTAATCAGTGTACTTAATAGGCTTTATTACTGCACATCTAATTAGAATAATGCCATATAAACCTACTCATCAAAAAAGGGTGACACTCCCCTTTAAGAGCGGGGAAATAGGTCGATTAAACCCGGCGTTTACAGTTTGTTAGTCCGTTGGTTGGCCCTGTGTGAGAGGTAAGTGGACTGTTCCCTCTGGAGGATTTTTGCAAAAAATTTATTTAGTTTGCAAAAAAAAAGAGCAGGAATTTGGGCAAGGTTTTTCCCCAGACTAGTGGGTGGTTGCACCTCTCACTGATTTTAAGTGATTAGTAGAATTTTCCCCCTAAAATGGTGCTTGGGAGGAGCTTTTAATCTAGTGCTGGTGGGAGAACACAGAACAGGATTTGGCAGTTATAAGGACTGTCAGAAAATATTTCACATTTATTAATGAAGGGAACATTTGGGGAACCCGTGTACCTCACCATAAGCTGCTTCCATCTTGTGTTTCAGTACCTGACAGGCTCTTAGAATTAACCCTCTGCCCCTGGTTCTGCCCCGCAGCTCTTATGTACCAACATTGTAGTAAATACAATGTTCTTTTATCCAAAGTCCTGGAACAAGGGGTGAAGGCAGGCACGGTGCCATGGGGACAGTAAGGGGTGAATAGGTAATAGTGGGGACATTACACAGGTCCCATATGAAGGAGGTGAGTTAATCACAAGGGATTTGACAGTTGTTTCGGTCCGTTGTTGGCTCTGGTTAATAGTGTATATTCTCTCAAGACATTTGTTTTTTGCCAATATCCTTAATTAATGAAAAATTAGATAGTTGGTGCCCCCAGTCTGTAATAGGGTGGGAAAGCAGAGGCAACGGCATGGGAGCAGTAGGGGTGATAGTACATGGTGGGAAGGACAGCAATGGTCCATAGAAGATGAGGTGATTTATCATAGGGATTTGACAGTTGGTTTAGTCCGTTGTTGGCTCTGGGTTAAGTGTTAATTTCTTCTGGGGTTATTTGGAACAATACTTTTTACTACAATAAGAAAAAGGGCCCAGACCTGACAAAGCTCAAGTTTTAGGGGACAATAGACTCGTTCCTCTGTATTATAGGAATGATTAAGCGCTAATTCATTAGACTTGCCTTTTTATTCTCTTTTCTATTACAGATTGCTCAGAGCTTTCCTGCTTTTTTGGACTGTGATTTTGGACTGTTACACTGCCTGATAACACCTGGGTTTATTTTGGCTTTCTCCATTGTTCAGCTCACATATCTTTCATCTGAACAGTGTAAGAGAGAGCCAGGGGTTTCCTTCAGGGAGACCCCCTTGGGGCCCCCGGCCTGTGCCGCCCCATTTATTTTTTTTAACATCGGGAGAATTCTTCTTGAAGAGTAAATCTTGCAAATGTCAACTGATTCAGCAATGAATTTCATTCTTCAGCAATCTGCCCTAAATTCACGTTGAGGGGGTCACGATGGGCTTTGTGCTATGAGCCATAACGGTTACTGTATATGGGATTTAATAAGAAAACATACACGTATCAGCAGCTTAATAATACAAATAGGGGAATATACAGAAGGAAAATAGATTGCCTTTAAGTTTTACTTTTAGTATGTTAATACGATGGGCTAACTCTTAGCAACTTTTCATTGGTCCCAATTGTTTTTTTTTTAATGCTGCTGAATAAAAAGCTAAATACTCGAAACCACAAACAATACAAAAATGAAACCCAAGTGCAGATGTTTCAAGAATTCCACTCTCTATATCATAACTAAGCGTTTATTTAAAGGTACAAACCTGTAACTGTGCACATCATTTTGCTGATTGTGTCATTTGTCCCTTCTAGGTGTCGACGATGGATAGGAGTTTACCGATCAAGACATCTCTCCTGGTAATCCTCATGTAAAAATAAATCCTCTCTCATCTGAACTGCCTGTTTCCTTTCATCTTCTTTAGCTCTCCTTCAGCCAGCTTGTGTCTGTCTGTCTGCACTGCTCTTATACATACAGGTGGAGCTGCCATACCCTTTGCTTGTGCGGGTAAGAACTGAAGTCCAGGAAAAAAACCACTTTTTTGAATAAAGATCACCTGTTATATTCCTGAATGTTTGCCCCATAGAAACCTTTTTCTGATCTCTATTCTCCTCAGATCAGAACTGACTGTAGAGAGATTTAGAGGCATTTAGTATTTGTCCTAATCTCTTTCCTTTACTTACAGCCGCTGTATCGTCGTCCTGGGAGGGACTCGGGAGGAAGAAGCACAACGACTTTAAGGCCCTTGCCTTATTTACGGTAAAAATCTTTTATTTATTATCTTCTACATTTTTATATGTGAATCTTCCCCCTTTAGCTCAGTATTAATTAACATAATGGTTTTTTCTCCCGCAACATACTCGGTCCACTACGGCAAGAAGTCGTCCTGAAGTAAAACATAAATGCTCTTATTTACATGTTGGGTCATGCTAATTGCCCCAGGGTAAGTGATAGGGCATAAGGTGGAAATGTTTTTTATTAACGCTCAGGTGATATTTTTCTTTTTCAGAGAGGACTTTATTTTCGATATTTCAGCGACCCACGAGACGAGCACTAGAGACAGCATTTACGAGTACGGTGTTGATCCATTAGTGCTGGTATGTACACTGCAGAAACAGATGTTCTAGTAAATAGAGAATAAATGATATTAGGATTGCCAGCTCTGTGTAACACTGGGCTACTTTCTTTTATGTTCAGGAAGTGCTCGAGAGGGAGTGTTCGCCCTCTAGTGACGGAGTTGCAGCCTCCTGTAAAGTGTCACTATTATTATTATTTACGGAGAGGTTATTTTCATTGTGTCTATAAATAATTCTATTATTAACGATTGACTCTCTCTTCCACGGAACATCATCCGGAACACTGGAGATGGGGGCAGCATTTGAGTATCTGCGGTGCAGAATGTAAGTATCCCATCACATGGGAAATCCACAACCCTGCGACTGGTCCTCAGCGTATAAAGGTACTATAGCAGCACATATACAGACATAAATATAACTGTCTCCTATTCTTTCCCCTTTGCTCCTATCCTTAGTGCTCCCCTGCCGCAGACTAATCCACATGGACGTCACCAGCTTGCCATGAGCTCGGAGAGGGACAGAAGCTGCAGGAGGCTGCTGGTATGTAGTTGCACTACAACTTTCAATTACACTTACTGCCACTTACAATAAGACAATAATGCAATTTTTTTCCCTCATTATGGAAGGAACAAAAGGCAGCTCCTGCAGCGTGAGGAGAGGAGGAAGGAGCTGCCTGCGGTGGAAACAGAGAGAAGAGGGAGCTCTGGACAATATAAAGCTCTCCTGCGGGAAGGAGGAGGAGGAAAGAGAGAAGGGAGACTCGGGAACAACCAGCTCTGCAAACCAGAGAATGAGAAGAAAAGGAGCTCCTGAAGAATAATGGCTCCTGCTGCAAGCAGAGATGAGCGGGAGCGCCTGGAGAAAAGCAAGCGTCTGCAGCAGAGGAGTGAGAAAGAGGGAGCTCCAGCCGAAGCAGAAAGTTCCTGCTGCTAAGAAGGAGAGAGAGAGGGGCCCATGGGGAACAGCAAGCTCCTGCTGCTGAGGAGGAGAGATGAGGAGGGAGCCCTGGAGAACACCAGCCTCCTCTGCTGAGGGGGAAGAAGAGGGGAGGAAATGGAGAACAGCAAGTTCCTGCAGCAGGAGGAGGGAAAAGGAAGATGGGAGTGATGGAAGAACAGATAGCTTCCTGAGCGGAGGAGAAAGAGGAGGAAGAGCTCCAGGAGAACAGAAGCTCCTGCAAAGCAGAGGATGAGAGAGAACGGGAGTCCTGACAATAGCAAACTCTGCTTCGTGGAGAAGGAGGATGGAAGAGGGACGCCGGGACAACAACCAGCTCCTCCAGGGAGGAAGGAGAGAAGAGGAGCCTGAGAAAAAAGCTCCTGCGGAGGGAGGAGAAGGAAGACGAGTAGGAGAACACAGCTTCTGCTCGCAGAGACGGAGAAGACAACCAGGGAGCATGTGACAAACCAGTCCTACACCGGCGGAGGAGAACAGGAAACAGCTGATAAAGAACAGCTCTGAGGGCGGAAGAGACCTTTTGAAGTTCTCTGATATGAAGGCCGACTCCGAAAACCGGTCAGAAGCCAGATATATGAAAAGGCTCGCAGGTTTGGGTAAATGTACCTTTACTTGACAATTACCTTCTTCTAGAGATACTCATGTTAGTCAATGATCTCACTTTACTTCCCTGCTCTTCTGAAGCATTTTCAATCAAACAATAGAAAGGGAAGTTCATAACCCTGTCTGTTGAGCCCCGCAGGCTGATCACTTTGAGGGCGCACCGTCCTCCATAGACAATTGTTTGGCTGCCTTTAGGGTGTAAGAGTGCTGTACAGGGTTAAGTCGCAAGATACAAGTGTTGATTTTATAGTAGGCCAATAAGACCCAAACCAGCCCAAGGCCAACAAATATGACTCTTAAGAACACGGAGCCTTTTAATATCTAAAGAAACAAGTATTGTCTTTATTCTATTAACATTTCTAAATCTTTTCTTTTTCAGCATTCCACTACACAGATCACCTGCTGCTCGAGCCCCCCAGCCCACCCCGAGGCCTAATCCTTTTCCTTAATACCGATAACCCGAGAGCGATGTCTGTGTGTTCTTCTGTTATGGTACAGAGGGAGAGTGGGGTTGTGGACAGGAGGGACGTAGGGTTGTGTAAGAGGGAGAGTAAGGGTTGTGTACAGGAGGGAGATAGGGGGTTTGTTAAGGAGGAAGTAGGGGGTGTGTACAGGAGGGAGAGTAGGGGGTTGAGTATAGGAGGAGAGTAGGGGGTTGTGGTAAGGAGGGCGAGTAGGGGTGTGTACGGAGGGAAGGTAGGGGGTTGTGTAAGGATGGAGAGAGGGGTTGTGTAAAGGAGGAGTAGGGGTTGTGTAAGGAAGGGAGGTAGGGGGTTGTGTATAGAGGGAGAGGGGCGTTATGTAAAAGAGGGAGAGTAGGGGTTGTGTAGGAGGGAAAAGGGGTGTAATAGGAGGAAGTGGGATTATTACAGAGGGAGAATGGGGGTTATGATACAGGCAGGGAGAGTAGGGGTTTGTACAGGAAGGAGAGTGGGGTTTGTAGGAGGGAGAGTAGGGGGTTGTGTATAGGAGGAATAAGGGGTTGGTATAGGAGGGAAAGTGGGGTTTGTGTATAGAGAAGGTTGAGGGGGTTGTGTATAGGTGAGGGTGAATAAGGAGGTGGGTGTGTATAAGGTGGGTGTATACGTAGGCGGGCGGTTAGCCATGATCCAGGGTGTAGATACCGCTGCCGTTCTAGGAGTCAGGAAGGAATTTTTACCTCAGTGCAGATTGACCCCATAGCACTCTAGGTTTTTCCTCCTTCCTCTGGATCATCACTGTTTAGGGAGGCCAAATAATTGCCTTTTTGTAATAAAATCCTGTGCTCACGCCAAGTTTCCTCCATACAATATGTTTGTGTTTTCTTTAAATCTATGGAATATGAAGGGAAGGGGCTTCCGGCGTTCTACTAAAGATGACTGAGCGTCGTGTGAGGGTAAAACTGATGGTGGTCTGAATACAGGTTTAGTTGAAAGAAGGGTAATGGGTTATATTCTGCAGGGTTAATTGATTAATATGTACATGACGGGGACTGAAACTAGGGCAACATACTGAATCTCTATATGATTGAGGGACAAATATTGCTTTACTCCTAGGCACAATGTATACAGCATTCCATTCAAGTCAAGGCCCCTTTCTTAACCTGGAATTCCATCCACTCCCACCAGCCCTATTGTATATACAGACATTTAGGTATAGTGAGAGCTTGAATTGCATGACTAAACTGGATTTGTTTTTGATACACTTCTCCAGTTAGAGCCGTCCTTTGGGGCAGGGGGCTCCTGCAAAGAATATGAGTTAAAAACATTGTGTCCTGGGGCCTAGAGTTAAAAACATTGTGCTGGGGCCTACAAGTTAAAAACATTGGTGGCCTCGGGCCCTAGAGTTTAAAACATTGGTGGCTGGGCCTAAGAGTTAAAAACATTGGTGCCTGGCCCCTAAAGTTAAAAACTTGTGACTGGGGCCTAAGTAAAAACATTGGTGGCGCTGGGCCCTAAAGTTAAAACATTGGTGGCCTGGCCTACAGAGTTAACATTGGTGATGGGGCCTAAAGTTAAAAACATTGGTGGCATGGGGCCCTAAGAGTTAAAAACATTGGTGGCTGGGGCCCTAAGTTGTAGATGGAACTGAAGATAACCCTCATAAGTTCATGCAATCACTGGTTTTCACTTGTCTATTAGGGTTGTTCAGCTTTAAATTAACTGTTAGAATATCCTCTCTGCTCATACTAAGAACACTTTGCAATTGGTATCATATTTTATTATTTGTGTTTTTTGGTTATTAGCCTTTTTAGTCACCAGCTCTCAGTTTGAAATGAATTCAGTACACTCTGTTTTACTGATTCTTGCTAGGGTCCATAATATACCACGTAAATCCGCAAACATCAGCATATAATAGACTGAGAATATCAACTAGAGGTGCGCCTGATAGAGTTAAGGAAAGAAGACCAACTAGTCAATAAATACATGTAGTTAGCCTTACAAAGATTGGAGTTTAATAGAAATGGGGCATAGATCCCCCAATTTTTTGAAAGCTGGAAAGAGTCTGAATAATAAAACATAAATATTGAAAAAAAAACAACTAATGAAAGGCAATTGAAAAGTTGTTAGATCGGCTATTCTATAAAATACTTAAACGTTACTTAAAGCGTAACATCCTTTAATATAGTGGCCCGCCCTGGGGTAGAAATCTGCGCGGAAACAATTTTTGAAACCCCGGACCTTTAAACCACACCCACATTTTTAACTACCTGACCCGCACTGCCTTGTCTGCAAACTGATCCGCCACCACTGACCACCATAAAGCAGGACGTGCGTTGTGAAACCGGGAAGGATGTCATAATAGCTGGGCTAGGTAGACAAAAAAACATTTTTAAAAAACTTTTAAAAGGAATAAAACTTGCTAAGAATCCCAATTGACCTGCAAACCCCAGACCCCCAACCTGATCTGAAAGTCCCTTCTAAACCTACGGCTTTCGCTTTTTTGGGGGTACCTAACACCTGCAGGGCTTAAACTACCTGGGGTTAATCTCAGACCTTTAGACTGCCCTGCCTGGGAGCAGACCAGGGAAAATGGCACAATCAGCTCTCAACATTGATGCTCCTTGAGGTAAAGTAGGAGACCTGGTTATATTGTTTTTTTACCAATCTTGAATATTGTCCTTTAAAAAGATCAGGGCAGATAGACTAATCCTTTAAAAAAGTCCCTCGCCTCCTGTTATCCCAAAAAGGGGCCTCGTAAGCCGTATGGAGAACGCTGTGATTGAGTGGCATGCACCCCTGGAAAGGGTCAGACCTGGGGGGCCCGGGGTGCTGTCTGACCGGCACAAAGCGCCTGTGGGCAATACAGGAAGAAGGTGCCAACTGTATTCCCTTCGTCGGGAGTCACTGCAGAGAAGGTGCGAATCCTGGGGCCCACGGGTTTTTTCCTGGTGTCCGCCGCCATCCGACACTGCCCGGCACTACACATAGGCAGCCTAAGCTTAATGAATGTACAAGGGATTAGCCATGATTCCTGCACTTATCTAAATACAATTACAGGCCATTTGGCAGCAGCGTTCGGGGGCACAAAATTGGCAGGAATATTTGTAGCTGTACTCCAGCCAGTGTAGGGGGCATGTCTGCTTAATCTGAAGTAGGATTTTGGGTGGGATACGGAAGTAAAATATACTATGGTGTTATTGGGTAGAATCCTCCAGTAACCCAATATGAAACCTATTGTCCTTGGCCAGGGTGCCATGAACAATCCATTTGTGCACCCAGGTGTCCCTTACGTAGCTTGGGTTTGGGTTCCATGAGTCTCAGGACTCCAGGGAGCAGAGCTTTCCTTGGGGAGTCGAAAATGGGGGCAGCTCTGCCCTGGGTCTGGGCATGACAAGGTCAGTGGGTATTCACGCCAACGCAACAATCTCCTGGTTATGACTTGTCATTAAATGAGGCTGATTCACTTTAAAGAGGTGGTTCACCTTATCAGTTAACTTTTAGTAGGTTATAGATGGCCAATTCTACGCAACTTTTCAATTGCCTCCCTTCATTATTTACTTTTTATTGTCTTTTATATTATTAATACATATTTATTTTCTAATTCTTTCAGTTTTAAAATGGGGGTCACTGACCCATTCTAATAACATAATGCTACAAAATAATTATTATTATCCCTTTTTCAATTCAGGCCTCCTCCCTATATATCAGATCTCTTATCAAATAAGCCAATGGTTGCTAGGGTTAAATTTGGATCTAGCCAACCAGATTTTGGAAACTGGCAAATTGGAGGCTCTGAATAAAAAGCTAAATAACTCAAAACCACAAACAAAAAAATGAAAATCAATTGCAACTTGTTCAAATCACTCAACATCACTAACTCTAATCAAAAGTGAACAACCTTCAGTCAACTATTTAGTATGATATACTTGTTTTCAACTTTTTAATTATTATATGGTTTTAGGACATTTTAGTTTTTTATTAGCGCTCTCATTTGCATTTCTCAATTGGTTGCTAGGATGCCAATTACCTAGCAACATGCATTGATTTGATTAAGAGACTGGAATATGGAATAGGAAGGCCTGGATAGAAAGAGGAGTAATAAAAATAGCATACATCATTGTAGCCTTACAGAGCATTTGTTTTTAGATGGGGTCCGTGACACCCCCCCATTTGATATCTGAAAAGCATCAGAAAAGGAAAATAAAAAACTTTAAAAAACGAATAATGAAACCATTGAAAGTTGCTTAGAATTGTTTGTTCTACTAACATATAAACGTAACTTGAAGGTGAACCACCACTATTAATATGAAGGCCCCACTTACGTAGGTACCGACCACAACCACAATTTTTAAACACCTACCTGACCCGACTGACTGATCTGCAAACTGATCCGCGACCGCTGACCACCATAAGCAGGAAGTGCCGTTGCTTGGAAAGTGGGAAGTGATGTCAATCATTAGGGCTAGGCAGAGAAAATAAACTTTTAAAGGATAAACTTTTCAAGATCCCAATTGACCTGCAAACCTAGACCCAACTTGCATCTGAAAAGTCCTTCTATAACCTAAGGTTCGCTGCTTATTTCGGGGTACAAAGGAAGATAGAGTTCGCTTAGGTTGAATAACCAGGTAGTACACGGAATTCCTGTACACCCAGCATTCCACACACATTTGGCCTGAAACTCGCTTCCAAAAGACCCTCAATGCCATGCAACGAAGACTACAATCATGAACATAACAATTTCGTAGTTGAGCTACGGAATTTGTGTTAACACAATACTTCACCTTTCACAAGTAATATTTCCACAACCAATTAAGGGAACCGCAAGGGGCAGTACAAATGCGCCCCTCTATGCCAAGTTTCCCCTGGGCTGGTGGGAGAGCAATATGGGTTTGGAGAGGATCTGGCTGAATAATCCAGTACTCTACCAATTTGGCCTGCGCTACATACACCACATAGTTAATTAATATGGACAGCAAAGCCAAAGATTCTTCCAATTTGTGGATAACTTAATATTAATCCATGTCTTTGAAGTAAAGCACAAATCACAGCAAACACTGTTAACTTTTTAGATATTCGAATATTCCAGATCCACAAATACAATAAAAGCGACCTCTGTATATAGAAAGGAAACAGCCACCATAGTCTGCTCCAATGACAAGAGGCCAACACCCCAAAAATACCATTCAAGGGATTCCAGTAGGGGCCAGTACTAAAGAGTAAAGAAAGATTGTGTAGTGAACTACAGAGGACAGACATGGATTTATACAGGATGCAAAGCTCCTTTGGTTAATGAAGGTTTACATTTACACCTTTTCTCTGAAAATAAGAGTCATCGTATGTTATTTACATAGCCATTATAATTATATGATGATCGCCATTATACATACATGGCATGGATAAACTCTATCAACTATCTGTATATATAAAATAACTCCAATCTTTAAAAATTTGTAATATTAAGCCTTGATAGTATTGTCCGGATACTGTTTTTACAGGCTCACGCGCAGTATGTTGTGGAGCGCAAGTACGGGCAAACACTGGCACATCATCCGGCACTAGACTCCGATCTAAAGGGTCGCAACCGGAAGTGACGCAAATGAGAAAGCGCCACTATGCGCAAAGTATGGACTCTAATTTAAACCGGCAAATTGAGACGCGACCCAGCACCTATGCCCTGAAGAAGCCGTTTTAACTGGAAACGCGTCGGGCAGCATAGGGTGGGGAGCAGCTCCATCCGTTCCAACGTAAGGTAGGAAATTAACTACAGGGGGAATTGGAAAAGAAGGGAGGGTACTGGTAAATACTAATGGCTGTTATGCTTAAATAGACGGCCATATTTAGCGGCTATTTGATTCCTCACTTACCATCCTATGCGGTTTTTAATCTATATGTTTATCTATGTTCATCTCTCCTGCGAGTGGACATTCTTCAGATTTCTTTCCCAAAGGGAATCTTATTGGATTAAGAAGATAAATGTCCCCGAGAGGAATGAATGACTATTGGAGCCTTATTCCCTTTTTATGATTGTGATTGCTTTTTGTTTTTTTTAGATATTGAAGATTGTCTTTTCTAGAATAGTACGTTGCTATGCAACCTGCACTGTAGAAAACCAGCTAATGGTAAGAGCTTAATTAACATCAATAAATCGGCTTTACAATAATGAAGGGCATAAATTCTAATATGAGCAACAAGGTTTTCTGCAGGTAGGCTCTTAATAGCAGTTCCATTATTTTAACAAAGATGCTGTTTTTAACTTTTGCAACCTTTTCTATATATTTATATCTAGCAATAAATCTTATGAATGGCTACTTATTTGCACTTCAAATTGGACTAAAGGGGGGGGCTGAACAAAAGCTGGATCTCCTACTACAGGATTTATCTTTTTATCTCCCTCTCTCTATCTGTCTGTATCCACCATTCACCAGTCTACTTCTATCTATGCATCTCATATGATTCCTCTCAATGTATCTGTCTCAATCTCCCATATACAATTCATTGATTTCCTTTAAGTTATATAAATAGAATACATTTGAACAAAGAATAATAAGATAACGAAGATATTCTAAACCCATCTCTTGCTTGAACGTTCTGTACACCCAAAGCTGGCCAGCGGCACCAAGGTCATTGCTGTGAAGGTGCAATTGTCACGGGGCCTATCGGCTCTCAGCGGGGAAGTCCGGACCCTAGGAGGAACTTCTGGTTAAAGTCCAAGTTCACGGTAACAGAAGGGATCAAGAATAAACGTAGTCAAGATACAGGCAATAGTTCAAAAGGCTGGCGCAATAATCAAAGTCCAGGCAAGGGTCAAAATCCAATAATCAAGCAATCACAGGAAAATAGGAAACTAGACTGTCACCATTGTCCATGTGGTGGCTATGGGTGTCCGCCATCTTGGACGCGGCGCTGTAGAGGAGCGGTGAGCCATCAGGTGCTCCTGACAGCATGCCCTCTCAGTGGGAGGCCATAAGTACCCACTTCTCTCTCTCTCCGCAGCCCTATCTCTAACCCCTTTTTGCTCTCGCTCGCCTGATTGCTTTCCATTAAGGGCAAGTTTTTATTGTGGATTCCTCTTTATGCTGCATTAGATTAAGGGGTCAAGAGTGAAAAATCACTTCTTTATTATTTGCTTGTCCTTGCCTTCTGCCTCTGCAAAATAATCCCCCTTTTCTTTCCTTCTGAGACCCTGAGCAGGGTGCAAAAACCACCTACTTCTCCTGCCATACAGGTGTGGGGACCTGTTATCCAGAATGCCCGGGACCTTATGTTTTCCGGATAATGGATCTTTCTGTAATTTGGATCTTCATACCTTAAGGCTACTAGAAAATCATATAAACATTAAATAAACCCAATAGGCTGGTTTTAGCTTCCAATAAGGATTAATTATATCTTAGTTTGAATAAAGTACAAGGCCCTGTTTTATTATTGGATAAAATGGAGTCTATGGAGACGGCCTTTCCGTAATTCTGATTTTCTGGATAATGGTTTTCTAGACAATGGATCCATACCGTACAACTCCATCCTGTATAAATCTCTTCCATACTTTATTTGCACAGTACCTTTTCATACAATTCAGTCCTTGGGCACAGAACGTTGCATCCACCCAACCTTGAGATTCCAAGGTGGGGTGCGAGGAGCCCAGGTAGGGAGCTGTGTTCTGCACAATCAAGAGCAAAAATTGGCAGTTTTAGGGAAAAGAACAAGTATGGGACACTAACTAAGCACAGAAGATGTGTGCAGGGTCAGATAATTAATTAATCGAGAGGAGAGAAAAAATGAACTGACCAATATAATGCACCTCCCATCCATAAGCTCCGGGGCTCATATGAAGTATTAAAATTAAAACATAACTTTTATTATGCCGTTAAAATCGGTGTCCAGTCTGCAACATTAAGACCATTAGAAGCAGGGGACTGATTGACCGGCTAATGGGAGGGTTAAGGAAGTAAAATGCTAACGCACCTGTGTAACAGTAATAGTTTAATGGTCACAGTGGGTATTGGGTATCTTAAATACCACCAAAATGTGATACCCAGCACAGTCACTCAGAGAATGCCCATCACTATACCAACCCCTTCACTCACATCGAGATCCCGCCATATAGTAAGAAGTAGCCACAATAAGGTAGTAAAGTAGTAGTGACCTAAGGTCGGTCTCTTAACAATGTGCAAAGAAGTAATGTCTGCCTCAGGCACATCAAAGTATCGAATGGCTACAAAACCCCGCTGACGGGTCCTCGTGGTATTGGAGTATAGTGAGCCCTAGGCACTTAAAATAGCAAATGGCTTAATACTAGCCCACGGATCTTTGAAAAAACCTCCAACCCCTTCACCCACATAGAACACCCTCCCGATCCGTAATAACCCTTCAGGTCCCTATCAGTCGTCCTGCCTAACTGAGAGATAAAAATGCGCCTAGCGTGCGTTTCTCCGCCAAGTTGCGGGCCTTTGTCAAAGGCAATTACGAGACGGGAGATGCACTCCTACAAATAGCCGCGGGCACGAATGGTAAAAATTTGAATGGGCCAATCAGTGTGAAACGTCAAAAGGAGATGAGCCGACAAATGCTACACTCTCTCCTTGTGACAAACGCAAAACCTTGTTTGAAAAAAATGCCCATGGGATTTCCTATTGAGCAATAATGTTGCCGTTCATCCTGTCACTTATAGAAATGACACAGTATTTCCACTGAGGCAAACAAATACAAAGTGGGACATTCACTAAGAATCGTTGTTGTGCCAGCGTCCGTTTCGCCGCGCTTCGCCAGGCGTATTTTCGCCAGCGCTACACAAATTCACTAAAATCCGAAGTTGCGCTCAGGGGAAGTGTAAGGTTGCGAAGTTGCACTAGCGTTAATTCGCCAAGCAAAGCGAAGTTACGCTAGCGATGCTTAATTTGCATACGGCGCCAAATTGAAGTTACAATGGAGGTATATGTAGCAGCACTACACAAGCCTGGGAAGCCTTCAAAACAGCAAATAAAATTTTTATTTGTCCTACACATGTGCCCATTGTATAGTTAAGGTGCCATGAGTTAGGAAATGTAGGGGGGAAGGAGGGGAGCCCCAAAAAAATTTTCAATCTTTTTCAGCCTATCACCCATAAAAAAATTAAAAAACGCCAGCGTTTTTTGGGATTTAGAAAATGTTTTAATTTTTTTTTGAAGCAATCCCTATCTACTCTATTGCACTTCACCTGGTCTGAGGTGGCGACGGAAGTCTGGCGTAAAAGGTAGCGTTCAGAATCATTTGCGGGTCAGTGAATTTGCGTAGTTAAGTCTGTTGCGCAAATTCGCCAGGCGTAAGGGGGCGAAGTAACACTAGTGAATTTACGCCTGCGTCCGATAGTGAATCGGCGAATTAGCGAAAATGGGCTACGCTGGCGCATTCACGCTGGCGTTAGGCCGGCTTCGGCGTTTAGTGAATTTGCCCCAAAGTGTGCAGACTGACATTATACAAGTGTGTATGCTGGATCAATTAACCCTTCACACCCACGATCATGCTGTTATACTGCAATGAACTGTTGAACAGTATAGATTTTATAGCACTTAACCCTTCAAGTGCTGATACCAACAGTTTTAGCGCACATGAAAAGTATCAGGGATGGTTAGGATGGCAAAGCTGTCTGCCTTGTGGTCCAATCTAATCATCGATGGAATAAGTGTGGACTTGGTCACATAGTATTAGAGAATCCAAGATAGTTCAGATACAAACTGCCAAGGGGACGTTTGCCCCAATTGCCAAGGGTAATTAATAATGCCAGTGACGCGTCCACATTAGTGAATGGATACTGTCAAGTGTCACACCTCGACCCAGTTTTCCCACTTTATTGCGTATAGCAGAGAAAGGATGAGTTTCAATAGCCAAGCCACTAAATTTAGTCTTTATCTTTTTGACTGTATCTTTTGTAGAGGTCTGGGATTTAAGGGAATGGGAGGAATATATATATTGCAGATATTGCAGATATGTGGGCTTCTGCCCAGTCCATGATTTTGGACACTTCCTTGAGGGCTGCTGCACTTCTCGTGCCACCTTGTCTGTTCAGGTACGCAACTGTTGTTCCATTGTCGGATTGAATGCGAATGTGTTTGTGTAGGAGAAATCCTGCCACTGAGTCAGTGCGTTGAAAACTGCTCTGAGTTCCAACGTGTTAATGTGTAGTCTGGACTCTGTTAGTGGCCACATCCCTTGGCACGTTCTTGGTGGCCAGAAGGCCTCCCACCCTCTGAGGCTTTCATCAGTGGTGATTACCTCCTGAACTGGCCAAGCCCATCTCCTGCCTTGTTGGAGGTGCAGAAGGTATGACCACCAAAGAAGACTGGCAATGGTAGATTGCTTCAGTGAATTACTTGCGCGTGATTTTGATGCATTTTGTTCCATTGATGGAGAAAATCCCACTAAAGTGGTCTGAGGTGTCGCTTTGCCGAAGGGAATCGCCTCTATGCTGGAGGCCATGAGTCCCAGGAGTTTGAGAACGCTGTGAGCAGTCTGTGAGGATGATTGGTGAAGGCCCTGGCCCAACTCTTGAAGTGCTAACGCCTTGGGCGGTGGCAGATACACTTTGCCTATGTTGAGTCTATTATCATGCAGAGGAATTTCTAACTTTGTGTAGGTATGAGGGTGCTCTTTTTGTGGTTGATGAGCCAGTTAGGGTTTGGATGCAAGTATTTACTTGTTGCTGAGTTATTGATTGTGACTGACCTGTGATTATAATGTCGTCGAGGTGCTGTCACTGCGATACCTTCAGTTCTCAGTGTTGCCAACAGAGCATTGGGTACTTTGGAGAATATCCGAGGTGCTGAGGTAAGGACGAATGGGAGGGCCCAAAACTGAAAAATGTTGGTCGCCTACTGCAAACCTTAGGAACCGTTGATGATGTGGGTGAATGGGGTACATGTAGGTATGTCCACTTTTGACATAAATACTTGTGGCTGAAGAAACTTTAGGATTGTGGGAAGGGATTCCATCTTGAAGCGTTCGTACCAGATGAACTGGTTAAGTGGGTGTAGATTAAGTACTGAGGATAGCCTCCGTCTTTTTTTTTTTGGAACTAAAATTTGACTAATAGTCTTTGAATCTGTTTTTTTGCAGGAACTATGGCTATGACATTGGCTTCTAAGAGTTCCAGAATAATACTCTGTAGTGCTTGCTGTTTGTGAAGAAGCCGGGGCACTAGAGATAATACAAATCATTTCCCTGTGGCTTTCTGTGAAAACTAATTTTGTAACCATGGTTTACAATATTTAATATCCAAGGGTCGGAAATGGAGGCTTGCCATGCTGGCAAATAGTCTATCAATTGGATTTATTTTTGGAGAAAGCATCAGGAATCCTGCCCTTTTGGTGGGATCGGTTTCCTGGTGGAGCGATGTGAAACGCATTGAAACGCCTGCTGGATTGGTCCTGTGATAATTCCGTTTATGGAACTCCCGCTTTGGTTTTCCTGCCGTGTGGAAGGAATGCCCCTTTGCCGCCCGTGACATCTGCTATAATTTGTTTAAGCTCCGATCCAAACAATTGTGAACCAGAAAACTGTAACAAAGTAAGCTTGTTCTTTGAAGCAGTCAGGGCCGGAACGAGGGGTAGGCAGAGTAGGCGCCTGCCTAGGGCGAAATCATTGGGGGGGCGTACTTTTAAGGGGGATTTTTTTTCTCTTTTTCATTTTTTAATTGCTTGGCCTTTAATAGTATTTACTGTAATAATCTGTACCTTCTATTTCAACATGCTGCAGTGGCGGCACATGCGCAGTAGGTGGCGCCCCGTGCATGCATGCGTCAATTACATCACTGACACGACTGGGCAGCAGAGAGAGGCAGAGAGATGGCGCGTTGGTGTGGCTCACACTGAAGACATTTGAAGAGCAGAAAAATCCACCTGGGCTAGTTTTCTGACACTTCCTGCTGACACAGGTAAAGATTGGGGGCAATAAGATGGCTGATGGGCTTGCTCGTAGAGGTACAGGGGGTGTAGTATGATGGCTACTGGGCTTGCTGGTACAGAGGGGGGCAGTATAATGGCTTCTGGGCTTGCTGATAGGGGGGGACAGTATGATGGCTACTGGGATTGCTGGCACAGGTACAGGGGGGCAGTATGATGGCTACTGGGCTTGCTGGCACAGGCGGGCAGTATGATGGCTACTGGGCTTGCTGATACAGGGGGGCAGTATGATGGCTACTGGGATTGCTGGCACAGGTATAGGGGGCAGCATTATGGCTACTGAGCTTGCTGGTACAGGGGGGTAGTATTATGGCTACTGGGCTTGCTGATACAGGGGGCAGTATGATGGCTACTGGGCTTGCTGGTACAGGAGGGGCAATATGATGGCTACTGGGCTTGTTGGTACAGGGGGGGCAGCATGATGGCTACTGGGCTTGCTTGCACAGGCAGGGTAGTATGATGGCTACTGGGCTTGCTGGCATAGGTACAGATTTGGGGGCAATAGCTTGGCTGCTGCTGGCATAGGTATGCAGATGACTTGGGGCAAAATGATAGTTTTGTGGCTGCTGCTGACAGCCTGGAACAGGTACAGCTTGGGGGCAATATGAGGTATTGGCTGCTGTTGGCATAGATACAGATGTCAGCAGTATGATGGTTGCTAGCACTGGTATATGGGGGCAATGAAGAAGGAGGAGATAATTTTATGTGGCTAAATGATGGCAGCTGACATGTTGTGGCAAAGGAATTCCAACGACACACAGGACATTACATATTTATATAAATGAAAACTTTCATTCATTAATGTCTTGGAAGATTTCTTTATTAAAAAATAAAACCTTAATGGTATGTGGGAAATGATAAACGCTGAACGGGGGGGGGGGCGCTGATTGAAGCCATTGCCTAGGGTGCCAAAATACCTTGGCCCGGCCCTGGAAGCAGTATCTCCAATTAGGGAGCCATAACACCCTACAAGCAGTGACAGAAGCTGCTGAGGCTCTGGCCGCAAGGTTGGAGATCTCGAGTGTCTCTTCTCCTAAACAGGACAATGCGGATTTAATTTTGTCAAGCTCCTGCTGATATGTTCTGCTGAGGACGGTGGTGAACTAACTAGTTCCTGGCACCAATATCGGGCTTTTCGTCACCATGGCCGCTGCTGCCGCAGGCCTTAAAACTACTGCTGAACACTGAAAGTCTTTCTTTAATGCAGAGTCAAATTTTCTCTCCATAGGATCCTTTAGGGATCCTGCATCCTCTGCTGGTAAGGTGGTATTTTTTGAAATTCTGACTATAGGAGGATCCACTTTAGGAATTTTATCCCATTTTTGCATGAGGTCCACTGCGACTGGGTAAGTATTGAAAAATGTGGGAGGAATGTGAGCCTACCTCTCTGGGTGAGACCATTCAGCATCTACTGCTTTGGTGATTGACTTAGAGACTGGAAAGGCTCTGGGTCTTTTAACTGCATTACCCAATACTTTATCAGCTTTGGAATGTGCTATCTGTTCCTCTTTGATTTCTAAGGTGGAGAAAACGGAACAAAGAAGACCTTTGACTTCTTCTGGTTGCTTAGAATTGTCTTCAGCAGATTCTGACTCTGAATCTGATGCAGAATCATCTGTATGAGAAGAGCAAGTTTCACTATCCTCTGACTGTGGAGAAGAGTGATTCTCTGAATGTGACCCTGAAGGGGAAGGTGATCTAGGCCTGGAGCGTTTTAATGTTGACTTGACAGTAGGTGTACGGGCTGTTATGGCCTAGTCTACGGTTTGTTGAATAGTGGACTGAAACCACAACATACGGAGTAAAATCTTGTGCTGGCAGGCTCGGTACTTGAGCTGCAGCTGGAAGTGTTCCACTCTGTGGCAGCATTATGCCTGCTGTAGTGTGCTGTTCTGATACATCATTAGTTATTGATAGGCTATCCGCAATATTTAATTGTGTGCCTTGTGAGTTATGAATTTGTGCCTTGGTAATGACCTTTTTTGCTGAAATAAGGAGCACCAGACCTCTTCAAGAGGGAGCTCAAGGCTCATTGGTAAGATGTAGGGAGCACTCCTGAGCTCAACCATGTATGTAGTACTTACCTGACGATTCTGTATCGTTATAGGCTCTACCCGTGACTATACTTATAACAGGGAGCACTATATTAAGATTCTAGTAGGAGAAGGAAAAATGCTGCCTCCTAGGCAGGACAAACTAAAAAAACTGAGGTTGGAGGTGGAGTCACGGGAAGAGGAGGGGAAGGAAGAGTTCTTAGTTTGTCCTGCCTCCAGAGAGGAGCAACTTAACCCCAGTCGTCCTGCACTGACAGGTAGGGCCGTACGGAGAAACTTGTCATGTATCGTTTCACTATTACGAGTGTGTCACGGTCGGCACCCAACACCAGAACAAACGCCAGGCACCCTGGTCTCGGCTCGTGCTTCACCAGTAGTGTGACCGGCTTTGGGCTTCGGGAGGAGCCCTCGGCTTACTTGGATGCCACCTGGACTTAAACGAGAGGTGCAAGATGAGGGTTCTGGATAGGCAGAGGGGCACGACTGTAGAGCAAAGTCTTTGGACAGAAGGTCGTAGTACAAGGCGTTAGGCAATAGAGAAGTCAGATCAGGCCACGTCGAGGCAGGCAGAGAATAAGTGTAGTCAGGCAGGCAAGGGTCAAACCAGGAAGTCGATCAGAGGGTTAAGCAGAAGAGGTAGTCGGTATTCAGGCAAGGGTCAGGATCCAGAGGTCAGAATAGTCAAAAGCCAGTCAGGGGTCACAACAGGAATCACAAACAGGTTCAGACAGATATAGCTTAAGCTCAGAAGCACCAGGAACAAATCCTATCACGGGCGATGAAGAATTAGCGGAGCCCCCTTAAATACCTATTTGAATTTCGCGCCAATGTGCGCTGGTGTCATCACGCCAGCGCACTCGCGTCTATAAAACCCACGAGACGTGGTTGCGCGCATCTTAAGTAGCCGCAACGGCGGTCGAAGAAGAACGGCCTCCCCGCCGCACCACTAGACCACCAGGTACAGTAAGTTCCTGACAGAGTAACACTAGTCCGTCATTGTGTGACAATAGTACATGATACACTGAATGGCAAAACCAATACAATACATTGTCGTAAATATATGGCACAACTAATGTGTTGTTACAAATGTTATTGCTACATGAAGAGCTTTTATATAAAGGTGTTCATTGTAAAGCTCTCGTTTAAGCCATTGGGACTGTGAATTCATCAAAAATATCCACTCGCTCTCTCTGGATAAAGGGCTGTTTCCAGATCTCCCCCTCTTATACCAAGGGACACCTGGGAGAGACCCATTGCTTTTAAAGGAGAATTCAACCCCCAATTTGGATCCCCCTTCCCCTCTACCCTAAATAGGCCCCCTCCCTCCTGGCCTACCTGGCACCCTGGGCAAATGCCCCTAACTTTCTACTTACCCCTCCTTGCAGGTCCTGTTCAGCGGAGTTCACAGCAGCCATCTTGTCTCCTTCGGTCTTCTTCCTGTAGTGATCGCCATTTTTGGGTCACGAAAGTTTCGATAAAAAAATAAGAAATTTCATGACTATGGTGCTCCTAGGGGTCTTGATTGCTCTAGAATGAGCTATTTGAATCACATTCCGTGAATAGCCCCTGTGCGCTAACCGTTCAGTCAGTTCACACGTCCTCCTTTTAAAGAGTTGTAAATCTGAACAGTTACGGCGTAAGCGAAGGAATTCACCAACGTGGATTCCCCTTTTGGTTGCCATTGGGAGATGGCTCTGAAAATGAAGTATGGAATTAGTCGCAGTAGCTTTGCGGTACAAATCAGTACCAATGTTCCCATCCTCTTTGTTGGTGATTGTCATATCGAGAAAGTCAATGCTTACGTCACTGATGGTATGTGTGAGTTTGATATTGAGATGGTTAATATTTAGGCATTTGAGGAAATCACTTAAATCCTCTTTGGTACCAGTCCAAAGAAATATCACATCATAAATGTAGCAAAACCGGTATGAAATGTATTGGGTGTATTGGGCCATCTGATCTCCCAAAACCCAATTGGCCTCCCACCATCCCATGAATAGGTTTGCATATGTGGGGACGAATGCTGCACCCATAGTAACACCTCTTAGTTGTAAATAAAATGTTTCATTGAATACAAAGAAATTGTGATTAAGACAAAAATCTGTAAGATCGGCCATGAAATCTATATATTGTCCCAATCACTTTCTGTTTCCATGAAATATCGTACGGCTCGTTAGCCTTGTTTATGGGAGATGGAGGAATAGAGGGATTCTACATCACATCTGTCACGATCGCCGCCCGGAGCAGTCCCAGGAGCTCCGGGCAGCATGTCCTCCTCCACCGGCGTCGCTCCCAAAATGGCGGCGCCCATGGTCACCACGTGGGTAGCAGCGCCGGCGCAATGACGTCAGCGCGGCGCAGGAACGCCAGCGCATTGACATCGGTGTAAGGACGCCAATGATGTCACTATGGCGCCAAATTCAAACATAAAAGAGCAACCAAGATGCCCAAGTATAGTATACATTTCTTGTGTGTATCCTGGGTTCCCTTTGAACTGTTATTATATTAAATCTTGTTCCTGACTGTTATCCTGACCCTGCCTGGACCTTGGATCTTGCTTCTAATCTGCCTGCCCTTGAACTCTTCCCTGAACTTTGATTATCTGTTTGATTAACCCTTTGGACACCGCGACTTTGATCCCTCAGAGGGCTTCCTCCTTGATCCTGACAACCTCCCTGGTGGGAGCTCCCGGCTCCCTGACAACATCCCACCAGATATGTACCCTTATCGATTACTGCAGAGCTTATATTTCTGGGAGGAATGAATTTACTCTTGGGTTTCAAAGATCTCACGGGATCGGTTTGTTCGATCAGTAAGTCATTCCGATCGGAAAGGGCTTGTTGAAATGTTATTTACTCAGTTGTCAGGTTAGATGTGATGTGTGTCAAATTGTGTGGGTTTATTGGATCTGGTATAGCCATTAAGGGATTGACCAAACCATGCTCATTTTGTGTAGTATCTTGGTGGAAATGTTTCTTGAGCAAGAGTTTCCGACAGAAAAGGAAAAAATCTTTACATAAAGTGAAGGGATTTACATCATAACTAGGAGAGAAGGACAGACCCCTCTTTAGAACTGTATTTTGACTTTCAGAGAGGATATGATCACTGAGATTAATGATATTTAATGTCTCTGAGTTTTCCTCCCTCTGTTCCGATCGCGTTCCCAGTGATCCTGACGCCGATAGGCCCATTTGTCTCTGTTTCTTAACTCTCTTCCCCCCTCTCCTGACCCTCTTCTGCTTTCTATCCCTAAAAAAGGTACCGTAGTGTTAGCTTGGGTAGGATTGGTGGCACTATCATCATCCGATCTTTCTGATCTAGATAGATCACTTTGGGATGTATTTCTACTGGTAACTCTACGTCCCCATTTGAACACCGTACCCATAGTATAGTCCGTAGCGTCTCTCAAATATTTCTGTTTCTTTCTATCCATTATTTCTTGTGCAACTGTATTAATTCTGGACATACGTGAGATGTATACTTCATTCTGAGAGAATTCGGATAAGGTTTCTCAATATCATTGATCTTAATAGTTAGATCAGATACAACCTGTTGCTTGTGTTCACGAGTTCGAGTGAGTAGTTGCATAGAACATTTATGTAGTATCTCCTCCCACCTCCTCTTAAAGTTATCATCACGAATTTCAAAGGTAGGGAGGATCCTAATGCGCAACCCCCTAGAGATAATATTGTCCTCTATAGATTTGTTAAATGTGGAAACCGACCACCATGCTTTGGTCAACTTAATCTGTTGCTGCTGGTATTCCCATAGCAACCATTTCCAGTCGCCTTCTGATTGGGAGCTATTACTGCCCGTTTCAACTTGGAATACATCAGACAATTGAATTGACCACTTCTCAAAACGAGATTGCAAATTAACAATGTGGCTGACACGAATCTACCCAAACAGATCAAGAAGATGTGCGCTACACCCAGACATTCCAAAGGAAGATAGGAAAGAGTAATAATGAGTAAGAATGGAGTATTGGGGAGCACCAACCATCAAGCACAGTAGATGGTGACCAGGTTCAGATAATTAATTGTATATGGGAGGGATCTCAAAGTGGGTGAAGGGGTTGGTATTGTGATGGGCATTCTCTGAGTGACTGTGCTGGGTATCACATTTTGGTGGTATTTAAGATTCCCAATACCCACTGTGACCATTAAACTATTACTGGTTACACAGGTGCGTTAGCATTTTACTTCCTTAACCCTCCCATTAGCCGGTCAATCAGTCCCCTGCTTCTAACTGGTCTTTTAATGTTGCAGACTGGACACCGATTTTAACGGATCAATAAAAGTTACGTTTTAATTTTAATACTTCATATGAGCCCCGGAGCTTATGGATGGGAGGGTGCAGTTATATGGGTCAGTGCTTTGATTTTTTCTCTCCTCTCACTATACAAGTCTTTAGGGCACCTGCACCCATGAGATTAGCAGATACACCCATGTGCCCCTCATGTGTTACCCACACAAACATTAGCCGGCGGTCTCTGTTGGGCGATGCTCGTGGCGCAGGTAATGTACCTTGTAAAGTCATGTTGTTCCATAATGGATGTGAGTGGGATGGTAAATATTTAATGTCTCGTTATCTTGTTCATTTCCACAGGGGCTGAGTCAGGAGCTTGTACTTTGTCTGCCTGTGAATATACTGTATATATATATATATATATATATATATCCCATTAGATTGTGCCTTTAATGCACCTCCAGGTCCTGATGCTTCGTGCATTTATAGTTAATGATCCAGAATTATTGATCAGATGTTGTTTCCTATCTCACCCAGTTTTCATTGAACACAAATGGAGCCCAGGCTAAGTGCCCTGCAGTTTGTGGAATCAGCACCAGGGGGCACTGGTACGACCCACAGCATTTCAAAATTAGAAAGCAGGAGAAATTAGACCATGCCCCCCTAATTGCCTCCATCATGCCCACAAACTGCCCCAAACCCAACCCACTTTCCAGTTTTCTCCACCCCTTTTGGGGCGTAAAATTCAGCACCGCCCAATCGAAATCAGGAAAACTGGTAGAACTGTTAATGCACAGTACTCTCCCCTCGTACTGCAGTCTCAACACTTCTGTACTCTCCCCCCGTTCTGTACTCCCCCCTCATACAATACTCTCCCCTCATACAGTACTCTCCCCTCATACTGCACTCTCCCCTCATACAGTCCTCTCCCCTCATCTGTACTCTTCCATCATACATTACTCTCCACTCAACGCATCAGGCAGGGTTGCCAGGTCTAATTTTAAACCACCAGCCTGGCAGCCCTGACATTGGCATTTGAATTCTCGCACACATGGTAAACACACAATATCCTACACTTTATTATAAAGAATAGGTGGGATACAGCAGAAACATGGGAGTTAGTCAGGAATGGGACAACCCCGTTACCTGAAGCCCCAATGCTCCCTCGGATGATGTCAGTTGAATATCGATAGTGATGTCAGAGTGTTGGACACAGATAAAAACAAAAAAAAGCAGCAGTGCAGGGGAACAAATTACTAGAAGTGAATGGGGAGTTGTTGATGCTTTTCTGTGACCGGTGTGGGATCAATACTAGTCAGTTTTATTTGCTGCCCTCGTGCAATTACTCCCGCACATATAACACCCATGAACTGACCTTAACCCAAGTGCAACTCACAACTAATAAGATGCAGAAAATAAAGCTACAAAGCTCTGAGCTTATAATTCCTTCCCACAGGCCCATTCCCTCTGATTCATTCAAATATTCTTTAGCCTCCTGCCCACGCACAGCCCCAACTCTGATCCCATCAACTTAATAAGAAAAAAAAATATGATTAAAATAAATAATGAAGGCCAATTGAAAAGTTGCTTAGAATCGCCCATTCTATAAAATACGAAAAGTTAACTTTAAGGTGAACCACCTCTTTAATATAGTGGCCCCACCCTGGGGTAGAGTCCTGCGCGGAAACAATTTTTGAAACCCAGACCTGTAACCCACACCCACATTTTTACCTACATGACCCGCAACTGCCTGATCTGCAAACTGATCCGCGACACGCTGACCACCATAAAGCAGGAAGTGCCGTTGCTGGAAACGGGAAGTGATGTCATCATTAGTGGGCTAGGAAGAAAAAAAGAAAAAAACGTTTAAAGGAGCATGACAAGGTCATTATTTGCAGCTTTTAGTTATATAGCTTTTTATTCAGCAGCTCTCCAGTTTGCAATGTTAACAGCTATCTGGTTGCTAGGGTGCAACTGACCCTACCAACCAAGTGGTGGTTTCAATGAGAAACTGGAATATGAGCTGGAGATACCAAAATAGAAGATCAGTAATAAATACCAATGACAACAAAATTAATCTCTTAAAAACACAGCCCCTAGTACAACAGTTTACGGGCTACCTGGGGACTACTCTGTGACCCCTATTTGAAAGCCAGGTCAGAAGAAATTAAAATAAAAACTGAAGAATGAACACAGTAGCAGTTCCATGTATAAATAGTCCCAGAAATCATTGCAGGATGGCACAGGGGCAATTTCATGTATAAATACCACCATTATGTGTAACTTTAGCCAGTGTACATGACAATGATGTCCATCCTGCGGCCCTCCAGTTGTTACAGGGCTTCAAACACAGAAGTAGAAGTACTGGAAGAAGGAGGGCTGCAGGTTGGACATTACTAAGGGCTTCCACATACCAGGTAGCAAGAAGCCCATCAGTAGCCACCACTGCACTGTCTATGACTGCACCCCTGTCATCCCAGCACCGCTCTCAACTAAAAGACTATTCAGCTCAGCATCTGGTGCCCCTACTGGTTCTGCACTTCTCCGACCCCTAAGTATCATCTCCCTCCACGGCACAGGGACAGCTGCTCCCTTTCCAGGGTCAGGTACTGACACCTGCCGCCTGCTAAGTGCTGCCATTAAATACAGAGAAGCCAGAAACGGCAGCAGCAGAAAGTTGCACTTGGTGCCCCATCGCGAGAGTCCATGGATCCTCCCGAAACTGAGTAAAGGCACCAGCACACGGGGTCAGCTCATGTCATACCTGGGGGAAGAAACTTCTCCTTAGTTTTGCCTCGCTCCAAAACCCACCGCCCCAGAGCAATGATACATGGGGAGAGAGACTCTACTCGGTTGCATTATTAGTAATTTTACACTTGCAGTGGAAATCCTGTGCCGGTGCTGGAGGAGAGAAGAGAAGCAGAGAGGTCCGCACTTCACCCACAAGTTTTTCTGTTGTTGCTGCACTTGTCAGGCTGCAGCCAGAGTGAGAATGAACAGACGTACTTGCAAACACACCGTGACGTGATTGGAGCAGCACTGCCATACCGCCAGCGGCCTTGAGGGGGTTCTGCCACTGGGCTTCCTCCTGTCTCCATCTGCTTCCGGCTTCCTCCTTCTTGCGCTCTCCTCTGCCCCCTACCTATCAAGAAATCTCCTGTGCAGGCCTGACGCTGAGGAGGGGCAAAAAATAGATTAATAAAGTTTAAATAAAAAAGAATTATCAGGCTGCCAGTGGGCCCCGAAAAGCAGTGGGCCCTGGGCAGATTCCCCTTTTGCCCTGATATTAAAGTGGCCCTGGACAAGGTCAGTGGGTAGTTCATGCCAACGGCACAATCACCTGGTTATCAACTTGTCCATTAAATGGGCTGTTCAACTGTCAGTTAGCTTTTAGTATGTTATAGAATGGCCAATTCTACGCAACTTTTCAATTGGTCTTCATTATTTAATTTATATTGTTTTGTTATTTACCCTTTTTTTCTGATTCTTTCCAGTTTTCAAATGGAGGTCACTGTCCCCATCTAAAAACAAATGCTCCGTAAAGCTACAAATGATCTATTATTGCTCTTTTTTATTATTCCTCTTTCTATTCAGCCCCTCCCTTATTCATATCCCAGTGTCTTATTCAAATAAGTGAATGGTTGCTAGGGTAATTTGGACCCTACCAACCAGATTTTGGAAAAAGCTGCTGAACAATTTAAAAACCACAAATAAAAAATGAAAACCAATGGCAAATTGTCTCAGAATATCCCTCTCAACATCATACTAACAGTTAACTCAAAGTGAACAACCCCTTTAAGTTAACTGTTAGTATGATATATTGGTTTTCACTTTTTATTATTTGTGGTTTTAGAGTCATTTAGCTTTTTATTCAGCAGCGCTCCAGTTTGCAGTTTCCACAATCTGGTTGCTAGGGTCCAAATTACCCTAGCAACCATGCATTGATTGGATTAAGAGACCGGAATATGAATAGGAGAGGCCTGGATAGAAAGAGGAGTAATAAAAAGTAGCAATAACAATTACTGAGCATTTTGTTTTTAGATGGGGTCAGTGACCCCCCACATTTGATATCTGGAAAGCATCACAAGAAGGCAAATAAATAAAAACTTTAAAAAAGAAATAATGAAGACCAATTGAAAAGTTGCTTAGAATTGTTTGTTCTATAACATACTAAACGTTTACATGAAGGTGAACCACCACTTTAATATGAAGGCCCCACCTTACGGTAGAGTACCCGCACCCACACCCACATTTTTACCTACCTGACCCGCAACTGCCTGATCTGCAAACTGATCCGCGACACGCTGACCAACATAAAGCAGGAAGTGCTGTTGCTGGAAATGGGAAGTGATGTCATCAGAATTGCTCTAGGCAGAGAAAAAACATTTTTAAAAACTTTAAAAAAAAAGGAATAAAACTTTTCAAGATCCACAACTTGACCTGCAAACCCTCAGACCACCAACCTGCATCTGAAAGGCCTTACTACAACCTACAGGTTCGCTGCTTTTTTGGGGGGTACCCAACACCCTGCAGGGCTCTACCCTGGGGTACTCAGACTCTTAGGACTGCCCTGCCTGGGAGCACATGGAAAATGGCACCAATCAGCTCTCCAACACTTGGATGCTCCATTGGGGTAACAGATTAGGAGACTGGTATATTTTTCGCAATTTTAAAAACAAACATGAAATCATAAGTGTAGGGCTCAGGCCAAGAGCACCCGGCCACGTGGATTGAACGGTGAGCGACTATAGAACCCAAAGGCCTAATTATAGTTGGATTGGTGGGAGTTTAATAGACAAAGAGGATATAGCCGCTACGGGTGCTGGATATATGTATATATAATTTGTGTGCTATGAACAACAGCAGCAGCACTGATTGGAACCCTGGCTGATGAATGAATGGATCCAACAGACTCAATAGGCCACACATACAAAGCAATGCTCAGTGTACTTAATAGGCTGTGTATGTACTGCACATCTAATTAGAAATAAATGCCATATAAACCTCACTCATCAAAATGGGAAACTTGCCCTTTAAGAGCAGGGAACAGAGGTGACTTCACCCGGGCGTTGTGACAGTTGGTTCAGTCCGTTGGTTGGCCCTGTGGTGAGAGGTAAGTGGACTTTCCCTCTGGGAGACTTCTTGTCAAAAAACTTTATTTTAGTGCAAAAAGAGGCAGGAATTAGGGCAATGTTTTCCCCCCAGACTAGTGGGTGTTGCGCCTCCCACTGATTTTAGTGAATTTGAAGGTTTTTCCCCTAAAATGTGCTTGGGAGGAGCCTTTAATCTTAGTGCTGGTTGGGAGACACAGACCAGGATTTGTCAGTTACACAGGACTGTCGCAAATATTCACATTTATTAATGAAGGGAACATTTGGGGACCCCTGTACCTCACCATAAGCTGCTTCATTTGTGTTCCCAGTACTGACAGGCTCCTTCGAGATTTGCCCCTCTGCCCCCTGGTATCTGCCCCCAGCCCTGCTCTTATGTACCAACATTGTAGCTAAATACATGTTCCCTTTATCCAAGTCTGGAACTAGGGGTGGGAAGCAGAGGCACGTGCCATGGGGACAGTAGGGGGTGATAGTAAATGAGTGGGGGACATACAGCAGGTCCCAGAGAAGAGAGGTGACTTTACCCATAGGGATTTGACAGTTGGTTTAGTTCGTTGGTTGGCTCTGGGTTAAGTGTATATTCTCTCCAAGACATTTTTTTGCCAAATATCCCTTATATTAGTGAAAAATGAGATAGTTGGTGACCCCCAGTCTGTAACTAGGGGTGGGAAGCAGAGGCACGTGCCATGGGGACAGTAGGGGGTGATAGTAAATGAGTGGGGGGGACATACAGCAGGTCCCATAGAAGAGAGGTGACTTTACCCATAGGGATTTGACAGTTGGTTTAGTCCGTTGGTTGGCTCTGGGTTAAGTGTATATTCTCTCTGGGGTTATTTGACAAATAACTTTTACTACAATAAAGAAAAAGGGCACAGGACCTGACAAAGCTCAAGTTTAGGGGACAATAGATCTCTGCCTTCCTCTGTATTATATAGGAAATATTAAGCACTAAATTCATTAACTTGCCTTTTTATTCTCTTTTCTATACAGATTGCTACAGAGCTTTTCCTGCTTTTTTTGGACTGTGATTTTGCTGTTACACCTGCCTGATAACACCTGGGTTTATTTTTGGCTTCTCCATTGTTCAGTCACATCCATCTTCATCTGAACAGTGTAAGAGAGAGCCAGGGGTTCCTTAGGGAGACCCCCTTGGGGTGCCCCGGCCTTGTGCCGCCCCCAATTTATTTTTTTAACATCGGAGAATCTTCTTGAAGAGGTAAATCTTGCAAATTCAACTGATTCAGCACATGATTTCTTCTTCAGCAAATCTGCCCTAAATTCACTTGAGGGGGGTCCCACGTGGCTTTGTGCATATGAGCCCATACGGTTACTGTATATGGGATTTATAAGAAGCCAATCCATCGCTATCAGCAGCATTAATAATACAAATAGGGGAATATACATAAGGAAATAATTGCCTTTAAGTTTACTTTTAGTATGTTATAGGATGGCTAACTCTTAGCAACTTTTCAATTGGTCTAAATTAAAGTTTTTTTTATATAGCTGCTGAATAAAAAGCTAAATAACTCAAAAACCACAAATTATAAAAAATGAAACCCAAGTACAAATTTTCAGAATATCACTCTCTACATCATACTAAACGTTTATTTAAAGGTGAACAAACCCTGTAACCGTGACTTCATTTTGCCTGATTGTGTCCATTTGTCCCTTTAGGTGTCGACGATGGAGGAGATAACGATCAAGACATCTCTCCTGGTAATGCCTCAGTGTAAAATAAATCCTCTCTCATCTGAACTGCTGTTTCCCTTTCACTCTTCTATAAAAGGGGAAGGAAACCTAGTTGGCGCAAAAACCCTCCCCCCCTCCCGTGTGTTGCCCATCCTCCCTCCTCCCCCCTGGCCTACCCGTCCCGCTGGGTAAATGCCCCTAACTTGTTACTTACCCTTCTGAGCAGGTCCAGTCCAGGGAGTTCACAGACGACATCTTCTTCCACGCGATCTTCCTGCTTTGACCTGCGCATGCGCAGTAGGAGCATTTCGCCGGTACGATCTACTGCGCATGCGCCAAAAGTACTTTGTGACTTTCGGTGCATGTGCAGTAGATCCGTACCGGCGAAATGCTCCTACTGCGCAAGCGCCAAAACGCCGTTCACAGCAGGAAGAAGATCACGTGGAAGAAGATGTCGTCTGTGAACTCCCTGGACTGGACCTGCGCAGAAGGGTAAGTAACAAGTTAGGGGCATTTGCCCAGCGGGACGGGTAGGCCAGGGGAGGGTGGGCAACACACGGGAGGGGGGGGAGGGTTTTTGCACCATCTAGGTTTCCTTCCCCTTTAAGCAGCTGTCTGTCTGTCTGTCTGCACTGCTTCCTTTTATACATACAGGTGGGAGCTGCCATACCATTTTCCTCTGTGCGGGTAGAACTGACATCCATGAAAAACAACCACTACATTTATTTCCTTTTTTCAGAATAAAATCTCCTTATTCCTGCAATATTTGCCCCATAGAAACCCCAAACCCTTTTCTGTCTCTATTCTCCTCAGATCCAGACTGACTGTGAGCAGCATTTAGAGCCATTTAGTATTCTGTCCCTAATGCTCTTTCCTTTCACTTACAGCCGCTGTACGTCGTCCTGGAGGACTTCAGGGAGGAAGACACCGACTTTAAGGCCCTTGCCTCTTATTACGGTAAAATCCTATTTTATTTATCAGTTCCTACGTTTTATTATACGTGAATTCCTTTCCCCCTTTAGCTCAGTATTTAACATAAATGTGTTTTTCCCACAGAACATCACTACCGGGTCTACTATGGCAAGAACGTCGTCCTGTAAGTAAAACATAAATGCTCTTATTACATGTTGGGAATCATTTGCTATTGCCCCAGGGGTAAGTGCAAGGGCAATAAGGCTGGAAAATGTTTTTATTAACGCTCAGTGATATTTTTCTTTTTCAGAGAGGACTTTATTCTTCGATATTTCAGCGACCCGAGGACGACGCACAGAGACAACATTTATGAGTACTGGGTGTTGATCCATTATCTGGTATGTAATGCAGAATAGATGTCTAGATAAATAGAGAATAAATGATATTAGATTGCCAGCTCTTGTGTAACGCTGCTACTTTCTTTATGTTACAGGAAGTGCTCGAGAGGGAGTGTGTCGCCCTCTACAGTGAGGAGTTGCTGCCTCCTGTAAGTGTCACTATTATTATAGGAGAGGTTATTATTCACTGTGTGTCTCTATAATAATTATATTATTAACATTGACTCTCTCCTTCCACAGGAAGCATCATCGGAACACTGGAGATGGGGGCAGCATTTCGAGTATCTGCGGCTGCAGAATGTAAGTTCCCCCATCACATGGGAATCCCACACCCTCACTGCCCTCAGCGTATAAAGGTACTATTAGCAGCACATATACAGACATAATCATAACTGTCTCCTTTCTTTCCCCTTTGCTCCTATCCTTGTGCCTCCCCTGCACCCGCAGACTATCCAATGGCACCTTCACCAGCTTGCCATGACGCTCTGGGAGAGGGAGCAGAAGCTGCAGGAGGCTGCTGGGTATGTATTTTGCACTAAACACTTTCAATTACGCTTACTGCCACTTTACAATAATGACAATAATGACATTTATTTCCCTTCAAATCTAGTGAGGAACAAAATGCAAGTCCTGCAGCTGAGGGAGAGGAGGAAGGAGCTCATGCAGTGGAGGAGGAGAAGGAAGAGGGAGCTCCTGGAGTACAACAAGCTCCTGCAGCAGAGGAGGAAGAGCAGAGAGAAGAGGGAGCTCCTGGAGAACAAGCTCCTGCTGCGGAGGAGAGAGAAGATGGAGCTCCTGGAGAAGAACAAGCTCCTGCAGTGGAGGAGGAAGAGCAGAGAGAAGAGGGAGCTCCTGGACAACAGCAAGGTCCTGCTGCTGCAGAGGAGGAGAGAGAAGAGCGAGCTCCTGGACAACAGCAAGCTCCTGCTGCTGCTGAGGAGGAGGAGAGAGAGGAGGGAGCCCCTGGGGAACAACCAGCTCCTGCACCGGAGGAGGAGAGAGAAGAGGGAGGCCCTGGGGAAGAACAAGCTCCAGCACCGGAGGAGGAAAGAGAAGAGGAAGTAGCAAAAGAACGAGCTCCAGAGGTGGAAGAGACCTTCGAAGATCCTCCGGTGGTAGAAAGGCCGACCCTCCGAAAACGGGTCAAGAAGGCCATAATGAAGAGGCTCCGCAGGGTTTGGGTAATGTATCAATTTACTGACAATTACCCTTCTTCTAGAGATACCTCATGTTGTCCAATGCAGCTCCACCTTACTTCCTGCTCTTCTGAGCATTTTCAATCAGAACAATAGAAAGGAAGTCATACACCCTGTCTGTTGAGCCCGCAGGCTGATCACTTTGAGGGCGCACCCCATAGACCAATGTTTGGCTGCCTTTAGGGTGTAAGAGGTTGCTGACAGGGATCTAAGTCTGCAGATAAAGTGTTGATTGTATAGTAGGCCAATAACAGGGGAGGCAGGTAACTCTTACAGGGCTGCTGGACATCTGGCTTAGATATCCACCTTTGGAAATGGGTTGCCACTGGCTAATGGACTGGCACCAGCTGATCAAAGAGTATAAAAGAATAAATGGCAGAGGCTCAGACTGAGATTCATAAGAGGCCCTGACATTCCATGTGTAGAGAGACCCAAACAGTCCCCAAAGGCCCAAAAATAGTGCGCTCTTAAAGCAACACTGAGCCTTTTATATCATAAAGAAACAAGTGTTTGTCTTTATTCTTATCTTAACATTTTCTAAATCTTTTCTTTTCAGCATTCCACCCAAAGACTCACCTGCTGCCGCCGACCCACCACCACGGCCTGAATCCTTTCCTTCCAACCTACCTATCCCGAGAGCGTATGTCTGTGTGTGTCTGTCTGTTATGTACAGGAGGGAGAGTGGGGGTTATGTACAGGAGGGAGAGTAGGGGGTTATGTACAGGAGGGAGAGTGGGGGGTTGTGTATAGGAGGGAGAGTGGGGGTTGTGTATAGGAGTGAGAGTGGGGGGTTGTGTACAGGAGGGAGAGTGGGGGTTATGTATAGGAGGGAGAGTAGGGGGTTGAGTATAGGAGTGAGAGTGGGGGGTTGTGTACAGGAGGGAGAGTGGGGGTTATGTATAGGAGGGAGAGTAGGGGGTTATGTACAGGAGGCAAACTAGGAGGTTGTGTATTGGAGGGAGAGAAGGAGGTTGTGTACAGGAGGGAGAGTAGGGGGTTATGTACAGGAGGGAGAGTAGGGGGTTGTGTACAGGAGGGAGAGTAGGGGGTTATGTACAGGAGGGAGAGTGGGGGTTATGTACAGGAGGGAGAGTAGGGATTTGTGTACAGGAAGGAGAGTGGGAGTTGTGTACAGGAGGGAGAGTGGGGGGTTGAGTATAGGAGGGAGAGTAGGGGGTTGAGTATAGGAGGGGGAGTGGGGATTATGTACAGAAGGGAGAGTGGGGGTTGTGTATAGGAGGGAGAGTAGGGGGTTGTGTATAGGAGGGAAAGTAGGGGGGTTATGTATAGGAGGGAGAGTGGGGGTTGTGTATAGGAGAAGGTTGAGGGGGGTGTATAGGTGAGGGGTGAATAGGAGGTAGGGGTGTATAGGTAGGGGGCGGGGGGCGTCTAGCCATGATCCAGGGTGTAGAACCGACTGCCGTTTCTAGGAGTCAGGAAGGAATTTTTACCTTCAGTGCAGATTGGCCCCCATAGCACTCTAGGGTTTTTCTCCTTCCTCTGGATCATCCACTGTTAGGGAGGCCCAAATATAAATTGCCTATTAATTGTAATAAATCCTGTGCTCACCGCCAGGTTTCTCCATAAATATGTCTCTGTGTTTTTCTTTAATCCCTATGGTGAATATTGAGGGAAGGGGCTCCTGTGCCTCGTTCTACTAAAGATGACTGAGCGGTTGTGTGAGGGTAAAACTGGGTGGTGGTGCTGATACAGGGGTTTAGTTGAAGAAGGGAATGGGTTAATATCTCTGCAGGGTTAATTGATTAATATGTACATGACGGGGCTGAAAGACATAGGGACACATACTGATCTCTAATGATTGGAGGGAACTAGAATATTGCTTTACTCCATAGGCCACAATGTAACAGCATTTCCATTCAAGTCCAAGGCCCCTTTCTTAACACTGGAATTCCATCCACTTCCCACCAGCCTATTGTCACTATACCAGACATTTAGTATATGAAGGAGCTTGATATTGGCCAATGACTAAGCTGCATTTGTTTTTGGGTACCACTTTCTCCAGGTTATGAGACGTCCTTTTGGGGTGGGGGGTTCCTGCTAAAGCGATTGAGTTAAAAACATTGGTGGCCTGGGGCCCTAAGAGTTAAAAACATTGGTGGTCTGGGGATCTAACAGTTAAAAACAATGGTGGCCTGGGGCCCTAAGATTTAAAAACATTGGTGGCCTGGGGCCCTAAGAATTAAAAACATTGGTGGCCTGGGGCCTAAGAGTTGTAAGTGGAACTGAGATGAAATCCTGGAGAAACGCACAGAAACCATTAAATGGAAAGTAAAAGATTCTTTAAAAAAGTGCAAAAAAAAACTGATAAAAGAAAGAGGAAAGAAGACAAGTGAAAAAGGGAAAGAAGAAAATATTTAGTGGAGTATAAAAACAAATTGGCCAACAGGAGCAGTTTGAGCAGGAACAGCGAGGCTTTAGCACAAGTCGATAGATGAAGGGAAGAAAATAAAGGGGCAGGTAACAAGCGGAGAGGCTTCTGTGTTTGTCATTTAAAGGTGGGACTTGTCTCCGTGGCTTTGTGCAATCCTTCCTGAGAGGCTGCAACACACACATACATTTCTGGATTCTTATCTGCTGCTTGTCACATGAATTAAACATACAGTAGCACAAAACTATTTACTGCCGGCGGAGCAGAGCCGGGGAACCTCGGGCAGATACACTAATCTCTCAAAAAGTTCCCTCACCCTCCTGTTATCCCAACAAAGGGGCCTCGGAACCCCTCGTAAGTTCATGCGAATCACCTGCTTATCCACTCGTCCATTAAAGGGGTTGTTCAGCTTTCACTTACCTTTTAGTAGGTTATAGAATGGTGAATTCTACGCAACTTTTCAATTGGTCTTCATTATTTACTTTTTATTTTTTTATTTACCTTTTTTTCTGATTCTTTACAGTTTTCTGATTCTTTTACAGTCACTGACCCCATCTAAAAACAAGTGCTCCGTAAAGCTACAAATGATCTATTATTGCTCTTTCTAATCACTCCTCTTTATATTCGGGCCTCCCTTATTCATATCGCAGGCTCTTATTCAAATAAATGAATGGTTGCTATGGTAATTTGGACCATAGCAACCAGATATTGGAAACTGCAAACTGGAGAGCTGCTGAAATGCTTTGATTTGAATAAGAGACTGGAGTATGAAAGGCAGAGGCTTAAATAGAAAGATGAGTAATAGAAAGTAGCAATAAAAATTATTTGTAGCCTTACTGAGCATTGGTTTTAGAGGGAGTCAGTGACCCCCATTTGAAATCTGGAAAAAGTCAGAAGAGGGCAAATATTAAACGAAGACCAAAAGTTGCTTAGAATCGGCCATTCTATATAATACTAAAATGAACTTAAAGGTGAACCATCCCTTTAATATAATGGCCCCACCCTGGGGTAGAGTCCTGCGTGGAAACAATTTTTGAAACCCGGACCTGTAACCCACACCCACATTTTTACCTACCTGACCCGCAACTGCCTGATCTGCAAACTGATCCGCGACACGCTGACCACCATAAAGCAGGAAGTGTCGTTGCTGGAAACGGGAAGTGATGTCATCATTAGTGGGCTAGGCAGAAAAAAAAAATTTTTAAAAACATTTTAAAGGAATAAAACTTGGTAAGATCCACAACTTGACCTGCAAACCCTCAGACCCCCAACCTGCATCTGAAAGTCCTTCCTACAACCTACAGGTTCGCTGCTTATTTGGGGGGTACAAAGGAATGATAGAGTTGCTTAAGGTTGATAACCCAGGTAGTACACGGAATCACTGTACACCAGCATTCCACACACATTTGGCCTGACTGCTGTCCAAGACACTCTCATGCAACGAAGACTACAATTCATTGAACATAACAATTTCGTAGTTGAGCTACTGGAATTTGTGTTAACCCACAATTACTTCACCTTTCACAGTAAATATTTCCACCAATTAAGGGGAACCGCAATGGGCAGTACATGCGCCCCCTCTTATGCCAACATTTCCCTGGGCTGGTGGGAGAGCAATATGGTGTTTGGAGAGGATCTGGCTGAATAGACTCAGTACTTACCACTTTGGCTGCGCTACATACACCACATAGTATTAATATGGACAAGCACAAGCCTAAAGTTCTTCCAATTTGTGGATAAACTTAATATTAATCCCATTCATTTGAAGGTAACAGCACAAATCAACAGCAACACTGTTAACTTTTTAGATACTCAAATATTTCCAGATCCTACAAATAACAATAACATAGCGACGTCTGTATATAGAAAGGAAACAGCCACCAATAGTCTGCTCCATGCACAGAGCCAACACCCCAAAAATACCATTCAAGGGATTCCAGTAGGCCAGTACCTAAGAGTAAGAAGATTGTGTAGTACAACTGACAAATTCAAAATAGCGGCCAAAAAATTATACTGGCGCTTGACAGAACGTGGATATAGTCACAATTCCCTTAAAACAGCCTATAAGAGGTCATTGGATACTGAACTGGTTGGGCCACCCTTAGCAGCAATAACTGCAATCAATCGTTTGCGATAACTTGCAGCGAGTCTTTTACAGCGCTCTGGAGGAATTTTGGCCCACTCATCTTTGCAGAATTGTTGTAATTCAGCTTTATTTGAGGGTTTTCTAGCATGAACCGCCTTTTTAAGGTCATGCCACAACATCTCAATAGGATTCAGGTCAGGACTTTGACTAGGCCACTCCAAAGTCTTCATTTTGTTTTTCTTCAGCCATTCAGAGGTGGATTTGCTGGTGCGTTTTGGGTCATTGTCCTGCTGCAGCACCCAAGATCGCTTCAGCTTGAGTTGACGAACAGATGGCCGGACATTCTCCTTCAGGATTTTTTGGTAGACAGTAGAATTCATGGTTCCATCTATCACAGCAAGTCTTCCAGGTCCTGAAGCAGCAAAACAACCCCAGACCATCACACTACCACCACCATATTTTCCTGTTGGTATGATGTTCTTTTTCTGAAATACTGTGTTACTTTTACGCCAGATGTAACGGGACGCGCACCTTCCAAAAAGTTCAACTTTTGTCTCGTCGGTCCACAAGGTATTTTCCCAAAAGTCTTGGCAATCATTGAGATGTTTTTTAGCAAAATTGAGACGAGCCTTAATGTTCTTTTAGCTTAAAAGTGGTTTGCGCCTTGGAAATCTGCCATGCAGGCCGTTTTTGCCCAGTCTCTTTCTTATGGTGGAGTCGTGAACACTGACCTTAATTGAGGCAAGTGAGGCCTGCAGTTCTTTACATGTTGTCCTGGGGTCTTTTGTGGCCTCTCGGATGAGTTGTCTCTGCGCTCTTGGGGTAATTTTGGTCGGCCGGCCACTCCTGGGAAGGTTCACCACTGTTCCATGTTTTTGCCATTTGTGGATAATGGCTCTCACTGTGGTTCGCTGGAGTCCCAAAGCTTTAGAAATGGCTTTATAACCTTTGAAATTGAACTCAGGTGTGATAAACCACAGTTAAGTTATTTTTTAACAAGGGGGGGCAATCACTTTTTCACACAGGCCCATGTAGATTTGGAGTTTTTTTTCTCCCTTAATAACGTAAACCTTCATTTAAAAACTGCATTTTGTGTTCAATTATGTTATCTTTGACTAATAGTTAACGGTTTTTGATGAGCAGAAACATTTAAGTGTGACAAACATGCAAAAGAATAAGAAATCAGGAAGGGGGCAAATAGTTTTTCACACCACTGTATAAGACACATAGTAGGTAAACACTGGCACATTCTTCAACAGGACGCTGAGCTTAATAAAGTAGTAGGTGACAAACCACTTATAACATTTAGACGGAGCAGAAATCTCCGTGATCGCCTTACACAAAGCCACTATGTGAACCCCACAATGGGCACGTGACTTACCAACAGACTAAAAGGCTGCTACAAATGTGGTAACTGTGTAACATGCCCATTTATTTGCAAAACAACTGAATTCACCAGAAAAGTGGATAACGTACAACACCGTATAGATAAATTCATTAACTGCAAAACACAAGGCGTCATACATATGATGTGATGCCAATGTGGTATGGAATATATAGGTAAGACGACCAGAGAATTCCGACGGAGAATTATGGAACATGTTGGCGATGTTAGAAATATAAGAAACGGGCGTGGCGTGATGTGGTGCTGAGCAGACGCGAGTAGAGTCAGCTCCCGGCTCGTATACTCTAACTACACCATTCAGACAACTTCTAACATCCTGAAATGGGCAAAAGTGGCAAGAAACCACCGTCGACCACCTCAGCATCCAGTCACAGTGGTCGAAACGACATGACCAGATACCTGGACAGACGCACCAAACACGGGGCCTTTACAGGAGGAAACCAAGATGGCTGAAGCAGCGAGACGCAGCCCAAGCCCGGCAGGATCTACGGCCTCAGGGTTCAGCTCAGCATCTCTATCAATGGACATACGCACTATTCTAGCCAATCTACCGACTAAAGCCGACCTTAATGCAGTGGCGCAAACAATTCATGAAGCCCACAAAGCAGATTTAGCGGAAATTAGAGCTGACTTACAGGCTATGGGAGATGCACAATCACAACTCGACTCTAGGATGGAAACGGCCAAATCCAAATGCAACGTTCTCATCGATCGAGTTAACAATCACCATCGCTTTGTCTATTCGCAGCACAAACATATGGAAGACCTCGATAACAGAGGCAGGAGGAACAACCTCCGCATTCGGGGTATACCAGAGTCGGTTCCACAAACAGAACTTCGATCCACGGTATGTGTCATATTTAATACTATATTGGACAAAGCAACTACTGACCCTCTGGAGCTAGACAGGGTACATAGAACCCTAGAACCCCAGAGATATAGATCAGAGAGACCCAGGGATTATTATATGCTGTGTACATAATTTTAAGTTTTTATCCAGCTTATAACGCACATCTGATTTACCCACAACTGCTCAAAGATTCTCCCCATAGAATCGACCCCAAAGAACCGGGATATTTGAAACCGCACTCTGTGTACTGGACAAGGCACCTTAACCGAATGACCAGATATATCGGCACAAACTATTGGATTTTATACATATGAACTGTTCCTTACAGACTCAATACTATCCGACGGCCTATTTGAGTTAACAGCGAACGTGGGGTGGTCAATGGCGCAGTTGCAAGCCCCTTGGAGCATTCAGCATCGTTTATATGTTGGAGCCGACAGCCCAGCTCGTATAGTTATGGGCCCTGGAGCACTCTTTACACCTACTCTGAACAATACAGGAATAAAGATCCATCAGCACGATACACGTATAGAAAACCCACATCGTAGCTCATAAGAACAGCTGCAAAGTACCGATAGCTATTGTAGATAAATGGAACAGGAGGCGTTTGATCCTCTGTGGGGGACATACCGCACCGTAGCTAAAACAATACACCTACCAACAGCACAAGCACCGGTTTTAGAAGACTTGAAGACGGATGTAGCTTTAATGGACTTTCTCCATATAACCTCTACAGTTCTCCTTTTACCATTTATAAGTATACCTTTTGTATTCTTGTTTACTTCCTTTAAGGCAGGGTTTTTTTAGTTGAGTTTCATCAGGGTGCTTATCCTGAATATAAGTTTGAAAAATGCAGAATTATACAGGGACAAGGGCCCAAAAGCATTCAGTACAATTGTTATTAAAGAAACCTTGTAGTTGCAGAGAGGAGGCTGGCGGGGTATCCTATAGATTTCTTAGACTGGTACCTGGGAAGTAGATACAAATAAATAAAAGATAAATTAGATAAAAGGTAGGTAGCACCACCCATTGATAGAGATGTGAAACAAAATGGTGGTGTGCAAGGTCATTAATAGTATATAGTTGCACGGAAAAAGGAAAAAAGTATGACCCATAGAGTTGCACCTTCCCACCCTTATTAGTTGAATTCCCAAAGCAAAAAAATAAAACGTAACTTTTATTAATCACATCCTAAAATTAATGTGAGACAAAATGAGTATAAAGTGTGTGTTAAAACTAAGGTTAGGTAAGGAAGCTGTAATAGACTCAAGGTCGACAGCTAATAGACAGTACTTTAAAGTTGGAATAATGATGTGGGTTTTTCAAACCCAGTGGTAGCAATTAGCCCACATCTATCCCAACCGTAATGGAGTGCTGGTGGCCCACTGTGTATATACGAACGGGTGGGATGTAGGGTCCGGTTTGATACAGTATAATGTGGCAAGTGGATCTAAGTCCCGTGCCACAGACCTTATTTTGGCAGTGTGTCCCCGCTTGGATACATTCGTATCCGAGTGTGGTTATGCTGGAGCAGAGGGATTTGTCATGCTCCAACTCGCACACCTTCCATAAGAATTAGTGCGTTACTAAACGGGAGGCAGGAAGACCTGCCACATTAAATAATCTGCCTGTTTGTTCCTAACTAGGAAGGCTGACTGAGCATAAGTGCTCGGCGGGCAGATCGACCGGTATGGGAGCTGTTGTCTGCTTTTGCTCCGTTCGGTATAGCAGTCAGCGTCAACGGGGGAGGAGCAGAACCCCGTATTGACTTAGCTGCCGACTTGCTACCGAAACACCCTTCCTTCGCCAGTACCTTAAGACACTAGTGTGCCGGTTAATTCACGCACCGCCCTGCGAGAACCCTGGATCGCTGAACAAAGATGTACAGCTAACGGAGCGTTACGTTAACGTATCTTAACAACCCGAACCACCCTTCCACCCTTCCGTTTAGCACCAGTTTCCTTAGTCCATCGTCCCTGCCTAACAGTTAAAAAAGAAATTGCTCAAAGCGCCTCATTATACTGTATCAAACCGGACCCTACATCCCACCCGTTCGTATATACACAGTGGGTCACCAGCACTCCATTACGGTTGGGATAGATGTGGGCTAATTGCTACCACTGGGTTTGAAAAACCCACATCATTATTCCAACTTTAAAGTACCGTCTATTAGCTGTCGACCTTGAGTCTATTACAGCTTCCTTACCTAACCTTAGTTTTAACACACACTTTATACTCATTTTGTCTCACATTAATTTTAGGATGTGATTAATAAAAGTTACGTTTTATTTTTTTGCTTTGGGAATTCAACTAATAAGGGTGGGAAGGTGCAACTATATGGGTCATACTTTTTTCCATTTTCCGTGCAACAAATAAATAAAAGCCTACACCTATTTCTACTACCTCGTAATACCTAATAATAACCACTACCCCCTGCCTCCATTCACTGTATAAACCCAGTTATCTATATCTTTCCTACCTTTATGAAGAACCCCATTTCCTCATCCTTTAATTGAAAGGCAAGTGGTCAATAATAACGTGAGTTATACTTCCATTAATTATACTCACTCTGTTTTATAGTTATTTTGTTACTAGTTATTTTTACTTTAAGGATGGACGCACTCAATTCTTATTTGGTGTTTCACTATAAAAAATCAAGCACAAGCCGGGACAGACCTCTTTTTGGTCCCACCACCTACAACCCCCTTTAGTGGGCAGCCAGGAAGTTAAGACCGTATGATCTTACACGTACGGGAACTGGCTGTTTTTCTTTCATACCACTTTGTAATATCTCTTACAATATGAAAAGTATTTATGTTCTGACTTTTCTTTTCACTTTCTCCTTCTAGCCAACTACTCACGCCAATTATTCCATCCACATATGGAGCACGAGTTGGAGGTACCAGACCTCGTCCACCCCTATTTCCTGATGGCTAAGGTAAAACATATGTACCCTCAATGTGAAAGGTCTAAACACCCCTTACAAACGCCACAGACTTAGCCAGGATATGAAACGCTTACATGTTCACATTATGCTCATCCAGGAAACGCATTTTAAAAGGGGACAAGTACCAAAATTACGGTTCAAAGGATTTCTCCACGTTACACACAAGTAAACTCTACCCCACTAAAAAAAGGGGTACATCGATTTTGGTTTCGGATACCCTGGGATTCTCCCCACTTGATGTGCGAGCGGACCCCCTTGTGTTATTAAAAGGTCATATCAACAATCTCAAATACACTATAGCCTCAGTATATCTCCCTCCTACAGAACAACTACCAGCATTAAAAGACTTCATCTCAGTACTAAATGAGTTTGGGGAAGGCACCTTGGTAATAGGAGGCGACTTTAATATCGCACTTGAACCCAAGCTTGATTCCTCAACAGGTCTATCGAGCCTTTTTCGCAAAACCCTGACTACAGCTAAAAATTTACTTACAGACACAGCCCTGATTGACTCTTGGAGATTATTGAATCCATCCGAGAAAGATTACACATACTTCTCACACCCGCATAATGTCTATAGCAGGTTAGATTACATATTCATCACACACAACGACATTGCTCTGATAGAAAAAGCTATAATCAATATTATATCGTGATCAGATCATGCACCAGTACTGTGTACTCTTAATCTCCCTCAAACTCCTGAAAGAGCTTCGATGTGACTCCCTTATTAAAGACCCAAATCTAAAACAAGAAGTGGTTAAAGTATTACGTGTCTATTTCTAAAATAATACAACTGAAGATATGGACCCCTGGATAATCTGGCAAGTGCATAAAATCGTTATTGGGGGTGAACTCATCAAACTAGGTGCTAAAAGAAAAGCAGAAAAACTCAAGCATTACCAAGATACACAACGTACAAGCCCAACACAAAAAGTCTAGTACTCATACAATACTTACTGAATTAACGAACGCCAGAACACAGTTACGAAACACATGCACAGCGTTCACCGAAAAAGTGATAGACGTGAACAAAAGAATGTTTTTTGAACATGGAAATAGATGTGGAAAATTCTTAGCCTCCGCTTTGAAGCAAAGACGAGCACAACAGCAGATTGAATCGTTAAAAGATAAAACAGGCAGATTAGCACACTTGACATCAGATATAGCAGAAATTTTCAGGGATTACTATACCACACTCTATCAATTACCCAACACCAAGCTTTCTGGCCCGCAAATTACGCAATTTCAGGACAAAATACGTTCATATTTAACAGAGGCTGGCTTGGGCAAAGTAACACAAGAACAGTCACAAGAATTAGATGCCCCTTTGTCCAAAGCGGAATTCTTGCTGGCCATTAAAGAGGCTAAAATGGGAAAGGCTCCGGGTCCTGATGGTTTCACCATTGCCTACTATCAGGAATTTGGAGATCTCTTGACCCCTCACCTTACAGCAGCAGCCAACTCTATAAACTCAGAGAAACCAATCCCCAAAGAAGCCCTCGAAGCTCATATTTCACTTATACATAAAAAATGTAAGGACCCACAAGATCCAGGGGGTTACAGACCTATTTCTCTACTGAATGTAGATCTTAAATTATATTCTAAAGTTGTAGCGCAAAGGATCCGGGGTCTCCTCCAAACTCTTATTAATCCAGAACAAGCTGGTTTTATACCTGGTCGTGAAACAAGATATAATACCAACAGGTTGTTTGCCCTTATGCACCATTCTCAAAAACAAAAGATACCGCTGATGCTTTTATCAACGGACGCCGAGAAGGCTTTCTACAGGGTCAATTGGAATTTTCTTATAGAATCACTCAAAGCAATAGGAATAGGTCCCAAAATGCTCATTTGAATCTCAACACTATACACGGCACCCTCAGCTAGGTTGAAGGTAAACGGAACCCTGACGAACCCTTTTCAGATCCGTAACGGTACACGCCAGGGATGTCCTCTGTCGCCCCTTCTATTTGCAATTTCGATCGAAAGCTTTCTTAATCGGATCAGGCACAATCCGGATATTAAGGGAATAGAAGTGGGAGGTAAAACACATAAAACAGCTGCACATGCGAACGATCTATTGTTTTTCCTCAGCCACCCACAGGTCTCTTTACCTAACCTACTGGCACAATTCAATCAATGCAACCGGCTTAGTAATTTTAAGATTAATTTGTCCAAACCATAAAGTCGAATTACGAAGACCTATATGACAAAGTACGGCATGATTTAAAGCAATGGGAAAAACCCTAATTTTCATGGTTTGGAAGAATAAACATAGCCAAAATCTTACCAAGATTTTTATACTTGTTCCAAACTATCCCATATCCTCCACCTAAACAAATTCTTCCAAATCTTTGGAGGTTGATAGTACAATACATTTGGAACCGTAAAAATCCCAGAATAGCGACCTCGAAGCTAATAGCAATGAAATCAAATGCAGGCATAGGTCTCCCAGACTGGGATTCCTGTCTCAAAGCGGCACAGATTAATCGCTGCGTAGACTGGGCATTTTACGGACCCCACAATCTATGGGTTTGCATTGAACAGGAATCAACGCAAACGCCTTTATGGGCACTTCAGTGGCTATCACCCAAAGACAGACTTCTCCTAGACAAAACAGACACAAAGTTGATGTATACCCTGCACACATGGGATAACCTAACTAAATCCGGAAAGTGGGTGGGCACACCATCACAATTTACTCCAATTTTTGGCAACAACTCACTCCCACCTGGATTACATCCACAACCTTTCCACCACTGGCCACTAAAGTTGTACCAGGGGGTTTACTCCTTCCTTTCAATCAATTATAAATAGGCTGTAGCTCACCTTTAGTATATGTAGGTGGATTCTCCTGCAAGGTGTCCTGTGTCCACACCCAAATTAATACAGTCAGTATTATAATAGAAAGCAGGACAAATCCAATGCAGTAGCTATGACTGCAAAGTGCTTTTATTGGGGAAAAGTGCTCCACAACATGTTTATCCTTCCTTTCAGGCTCAACTGTCTCCACATGGGACCTTTTATTTCCCAATATGAAACCCATTCCTTTGCGATAATTTCCGATTCAATCAAATTAAACATTTTATCATTATACAGCACTTACAATCCACCACTAAACCCTCCCCCCCCACTGCGATAGAACTACTATGGACATCCCACGTAGAACGATTTCTCATATATATATAAAAGCATATTGAATACTAAAACTTCACCAAATCATATCTTCAAACTTAAATGGGAAGAAGAATTAGGTCTTACAGTAGAGGAAGAAGAATGGCAGAAAATAGTTACACTAATACACTCAACTTCCTGATGTTGTAAAATACAAGAACTGAATTACAAAATATTAAGTAAATGGTACAGGACATCGGTAAAATTAGCCAAAATTTATAACACATTATCTCCACATGTTGGAGATGTAACACGGCACAAGGTACCTTATCGCTTATCTTCTGGGGATGCCGATACTATCTGATTTTTGGATTCAAGTTAGAGAAATTATTAAAGTGGTTACAGAGGTGGAGATACCTAATGCACCCCTACACCTACTCCTGCACCAGACTTCTAAACCGATACAAGTGTATCGGAAGTCATTAGTACCAATTATGTTAGATATGGCAAAGGCGTTAATACCTCGAAAATGGAAACAAACTACAGCTCCTTTAATCACTGATTGGCTAAACAAAATTTCTGAAATCGAGCGATTTGAAAGTTATAAAACATCAACCACACAAGAAACACAACGATAATCTCAAAAGTGGATTAATTGGCTCAATTTTAAAGAAACAGATGAATACAAAGAGCTTATACAAGCATAACCCTGACAGGTTTAGGTATTTAAGCCCCCCTCATACATTCATACCACCTATCACTCCTGATGTGGCGTTTGGGAATAGAGGACCTTTCCGGTTGAGGAGACACATCCTAACAGAAGATTTTACAATTACCTGCCATCAATTGTTGAGCTTAACGCAGTGGACATAAGAGGCTGCTCTCCCTCCCTGAAATACGGAGTATAAGAGGTGCCCCATAGGGAGACATGACTTGTAATGGGCGTAACCTCCTTTATGGAGACACTACTAGTACCTCTCCCTTTACTTACAAACTCCAACAGACTAGAAGGACCTCTGCTCTTTATATTCTTCCCTTTTTCTGTTTCACTATCCCCTATTCCTTTTCCCTCTCTCTTTACTCTGGGGCATAGCACTTGAATCTGTCAGACCTCCATTCTCTAAAGTAATTTTCATATTGAGAAGCGCCACTATGCGCAAAGTACAGGACCTCTATTTAAACCGGTAATTGAGACACAACCAGCACCTATGCCCCTGAAGAAGCCGTTTTAACGGCGAAACGGGTCGGGAAGCAAAGGTGGACGGTGGGGGAGCAGCTCCCATCCGTTCCCAACGTAGGTAGGCAGAATTGACTACGGGGGAAATGGGAAATAGAAAGGAGGGTACACGGTAAATACTAATGGCTGTTACTGCTTAAGAATAGACGGCCATATTTAGCGGCTATTTGATTCCCTCACTTACCATCCTATGCGGTTTTTAATCTATGTGTTTTTAAGGCAATAGCCCTGCACTACCTATACTGATTGATGGCAGCGGGTCTGTACATATTTGGTTTGGTGTGCTGTGTGGGCATGGCCTATTATATTTGTGTAATTTGGTTTTACAAATAGGTATTAAAGGCTATGTTTTAAGAGTCTGATGACTTCATAGTGTGATTTAGCTGTTCACCTGAACTGGTTTGTAAGAGGGCGGAGGGTTGTTCCGTGTACTACCTGGCTTAACAACCTTAAGCAACTCTATAATAAAAAAAAACCTGCGGGTGTGATTAGCCTCTTTCAACTGATTTAATCCAATTTATCCATTTTTTTTGGGGGGGGGGTACCCAACTACCTGCAGGGCTCTACCCTGGGGTACTCAGACTCTTAGGACTGCCCTGCCTGGGAGCACAGGGAAAATGGCACCAATCAGCTCTCCAACACTTGGATGCTCCATTGGGGTAACAGATTAGGAGACTGGTATATTTTTTTTTTTACCAATTTGAATATTCTGTCCTTTAGAAAAGATCAGGGCAGATAGACTAATCTTTGAAAAAGTTCCCTCACCCTCCTGTTATCCCAACAAAGGGGCCTCGTAAGCCCTAATGGAGGAGCGGCTGTGATTGAGTGGCATTGCACCCCTGGCCAGGGTCGGACTGGGGGGCCCGGGGCTGCTGTCTGAGGCCCCACCTCCGTCCTCCCTTTCTGAGCCGGCACACTGCGCTGTGGGCAATACAGGCAACTGTTTTTGCCCTTCGTCGGGGAGTCACTGCAGGAAAAAGGTGCGGATCTGGGGCCCACCGGGTTTTTTCCTGGTGTCCCGCCGGCCCAGTCCGACACTGCCCCTGGCACTACAACATAGGCAGCCTAAGCTTAATGATACTTACAAGGGATTAGCCATGAGAATCTCCTTGCACTTATCTAACATACACATTACAGGGCCATTTTGGCAGCAGCAGTTCTAGGGGGGCACAAATTGGACAGGACATATTTGTAGCTGGTACTGCCCAAGGCCAGTGTAAGGGGCGCATGTCTGCTTAATCTGAAGTAGGATTTGGGGTGGGATAAAGGAAAGTAAAATAATACTATGGGTGTTATTGGGTAGATCCCCTCCAGTAACCCAATATTGAAACCTATTGTCCCTTGGCCAGGGTGCCATGAACCAATCCATGTTGTGCACCCAGGTGTCCCTTACGTAGGCTTGGGTTGGGTTCCATGAGCAGGGACTCCAGGGAGCAGAGCTTTCCTTGGGGAGTTGGAAAATGGGGGCAGCTGCCCTGGGTCCTGGGCATGACAAGGTCAGTGGGTAGTTCATGCCAACGGCACAATCTCCTGGTTATCGACTTGTCCATTAAATGGGCTGTTAACCTTTAAAGAGGTGGTTCACCTTTCAATTAACTTTTAGTATTTTATAGAATGGCCAATTCTACACAACTTTTCAATCGGCCTTCATTATCTACTTTTTATTGGTTTTTTATTTACCTTTTTTTGTGATTCTTTCCAGTTTTCAAATGGGGGTCACTGACCGTATCTAAAAACAAGTGCTCATTAAAGCTACAAATGAGTTATTATTGCTCTTTTTTATTACTCCTCTTTGTATCCAGCCCCCTCCCCTATTCATATCCCAGTCTCTTATTCAAATAAGTCAATGGTTGCTAGGGCAATTCGGACCCTAGCAATCAGATTTTGGAAACTGCAAACTGGAGAGCTGCTGAATAAAACGCTGCTGAATAACTCAAAAAACACAAATAAAAACCAATGGCAAATTGTCTCAGAATATCCCTCTAAACATCATATGAAAATTCAAAAGGTGAACAACCACTTTAGGTTAACTTTTGGTATGATACATTGGTTTTCACTTTTTATTATTAGTGGTTTTAGAGTAATTTAGCTTTTTATTCAGCAGCTCTCCAGTTTGCAGTTTCCACAATCTGGTTGCTAGGGTCCAAATTCCCCTAGCAACCACACACTGATTTCATTAAGAGACCGGAATATGAATAGGAGAGGCCTGGATAGAAAGAGGGGTAATAAAAAGTAACAATAACAATACATTTGTAGCCTTACTGAGCATTTGTTTTTAGATGGGGTCAGTGACCCCCATTTGATATCTGGAAAGCATCAGAAGAAGGCAAATAATAAAAAAAAACTTAAAAAAAATAAATAATGAAGACCAATTGAAAAGTTGCTTAGAATTGTTTGTTCTATAACATACTAAACGTTAACTTGAAGGTGAACCACCACTTTAATATGAAGGCCCCACCTTACGGTAGAGTACCCCCACCCACACCCACATTTTTACCTACCTGACCCGCAACTGCCTGATCTGCAAACTGATCCGCCACACGCTGACCACCATAAAGCAGGAAGTGCCGTTGCTGGAAACCAGAATTGATGTCATCATTAGTGGGCTAGGCAGAAAAAAATACATTTTTAAAGGAATAAAACTTTTCAAGATCCAGAACTAGACCTGCAAACCCTCAGACCCCCAACCTGCATCTGAACGTCCTTCCTATAACCTACAGGTTCGCTGCTTATTTGGGGGGTACCCAACACCCTGCAGGGCCTCCACCCTGGGGTAGAAAAATAGGAAAATAGGAACAACCAGGAATGAAGTAACCAAATCCTACAATCGGGCATTGAACCCGTGACCTCTCCGTCGTTTGATTTAGAATTTTGGCACCAGGAGCGACACGTCTGCACGCCGGCGTCACTAGGCTGATGTCGTTGTCCACGTGGCGGCTATGGGTGTCGCCATCTTGGACGCGGCGCTGTAGAGGAGCGGTGAGCCATCAGGTGCTCCTGACAGCAATGCCCTCTCAGTGGGAGGCCATAAGTACCCACTTCTCTCTCGGCAGCCCTATCTCTAACCCCCTTTTGCTCTCACCTGATTGCTTTCCATTAAGGACAACAAGTTTTTATTTGTGTGATTCCTCTTTATGCTGCATTAGCTTAAGGGGGTCGAGTACTCTCCCCTCAAACTGTACTCTCCCCTCATACAATACTCTTCGCTCATTCAGTACTCTCCCCTCATCTGTACTCTTCCCATCATACATTACTCTCCCCTTCCATCATACATTACTCTCCCCTCATCTGTACTCTTCCATCATACATTACTCTCCCCTCAACGCATCAGGCAGGGTTGCCAGGTCTGATTTTAAACCACCAGCCTTGACGTTGGCATTTGAATTCTCGCACACAAGGTAAACACACAATATCCTACACTTTAATACACAGTACTCTCCCCTCGTACTGCACTCTCCCCTCATACAGTACTCTCCCATCATCTGTACCCTCAACTCATCTGTACGCTTTCCTCATACAGTACTCTCCCCTCATGCAGTACTCTGCTATCCCACAGTCACACTCCCTTCCCAGAGACTATTATCCACTGTTACTATAGACACCATCTCTCCCTACTATACCTGCTATCTCACAGTCACACTCCCTTCCCAGAGACTATTATCCCACTGTTACTATAGGCACCATCTCTCCCTACTATACCTGCTATCCCACAGTCACACTCCCTTCCCAGAGACTATTATCCACTGTTACTATAGGCACCATCTCTCCCTACTATACCTGCTATCCCACAGTCACACTCCTTTCCCAGAGACTATTATCCACTGTTACTATAGGCACCACCTCTCCCTACTATACCTGCTGTCCCACAGTCACACTCCCTTCCCAGAGACTATTATCCCACTGCTACTATAGACACCATCTCTCCCTACTATACCTGCTATCCCACAGTCACACTCCCTTCCCAGAGACTATTATCCACTGTTACTATAGGCACCATCTCTCCCTACTATACCTGCTATCCCACAGTCACACTCCCTTCCCAGAGACTATTATCCACTGTTACTATAGGCACCATCTCTCCCTACTATACCTGCTATCCCACAGTCACACTCCCTTCCCAGAGACTATTATCCCACTGTTACTATAGGCACCATCTCTCCCTACTATACCTGGTATCCCACAGTCACACTCCCTTCCCTGAGACTTTTATCCCACTGTTACTATAGGCACCATCTCTCCCTACTATACCTGCTATCCCACAGCCCCATCCAAGAGAGATTATTATCCCACAGCTACTACACGTACTGCTGTTCATTTATGAGTTACTGATCTTTTCCACCTACAAATGCTGACTGGCAGGGACTAAGGTCACTCACCTGTGCTTGGACTCATATTATTGTAGCACTAGATGTAAGTCAGCCTCATGTGTAATAATGTTTAATGCATTCAATAACCTGGTACGTGGGGTGGGGAGGTATAAAACACGTAGGAGGACTGGGTGTCTCCCTTGACAGGAGCCGATATGCTGCTTATTAAATTCAATATGATAGTTTCCCTCTCTCCATCATGATTGTTTGCCTTTCCGCTCAGTTCATAACTCTTGTCAGGCTTGATTTGATGGTCACTTAATGAAATCCACAGATAGGAGAAGGCAGGGGAGTTTATGTATCACTGGGAGAAGAACTTTTTCAGAAGGTGCCGGATCAGCTTTTAATTATTATTTGCACTGCTTATCTGACTGCCTACTAATGAATTAGGGAAGCCAGATGCCAGGGGGGAGCTGCTTTGTAGCCAATGGTAAAGATATACAGCCATGATATAATTAATTAGACTCAATACAGAATAGTTCCTTCACTCACCCCAAATCTGGAACGTTGGCCAAAAATCTCACAAACTTCTATTTAGAACACGTTCTTCATATTTCCATTGATTGAATCTCATCTGTCCTTTAAAATTTTTACTTTAAAATTATTATATTAAAAAAAAATGTTCAAAAAGTTGAAGATTGAAAATAACAATGAAAATTTGAATGAAATTTTCAGAAGAAAAAGGTGGAGAAGGTGGCATCTTCTTCTCAATCTTGGATCAGGCCAAATCTCTTATTTGCTATTATTAACAGAAAAGTCAGGGGAAGTGAGAGGCAATTTGTCTGAATGTTGTACATTGAAATATTTAGATGAAAGTCTCATCCTAACCTTCATTATTGCCCTTAAATCCCTTCTTCCCAAGACAACGTGGTACTGGGGACAATCAAATCATTCCTGGAGATGTCTGAACGTACAAACAAGCTTTACAGACCAGCTACAGAGTGTCGTTTGCCATGGGAACCTTGATAAATCCAAGTTAATGTTGGTCATTTATCATAAGTATTTCCCCGGCCAGTCGTTGAAAAGTTAGCAAAGTCCAACTTATTGTGGGGCCGATTAATTGCTCTACAGAAGCCATTAAAACAAAATGGCATCAGTAAATCAGACTAGACCAAAAAAACTTTAAGGAATAGATCTAATAAACTAGTGTTTTAGAGGAGGATTTTCCAAAAACACTAAGGGGCTAAATTATTAAATCTTTTTTTTATTTTGCGTTTTTCCCAAATTTGAATTTTCAACTAAAAAATGTAATGAAATAAATTGTCAGATAAACCCTGGACAGGTGAATTTTCAGTACTATAATCAAAGGGGATTTAAGTTTTTGGGCAAATTAACAATTGTGAGAAAAATCATAGAATTTGAATAAACTCGAATTAGAAAATGAACAAATCGAGCTACACAAGAGAGATTTATTAAAGGTTCTGATCCTTGGAAAGGTCGTTGGCCAACGTAATACATAAATTTTCTTGTGTTTTCTTGTTTAAATATTTTGGGACAAGCGGTGGCAATAACCATTCTATCCAGCGAGGCACACTGTAGAATTACTGCATTATTCTCAAGCTGAGTTAGTAAATAGAAGCCTACCGGAATCTTAAGAAAAAATTTACAAAAGCACCTATGCACCCAAGAAAAATTGATAGAAGAAATTAGGTATTGCACCGAATCCACTATTTTGGATTCTGCCGAACCCCCGAATCCTTTGATAAAGATTCGGCCCAATACCGAACCGAATTTGCATATGCAAATTAGGGGTGGGAAGGGGAAAAAATGTAATTCCTTGTTTTGTGACAACAAAATCTTGTGATTTCCCTCCCGAACTATATATATATATATATAGCAAATTTGAGTACAGTGCACACGGATAACCGAAAAAAGCAATGCCTGTGTGCTGGTTACATGTGTCAATAGTCATAGGCAAGAGAGAAAAACCGCACCAACAGGTCTTTATACAAAAATAGAAAACCTTTTATTCAACGTTTCGGCTCGACCGCTGGAGCCGTCTTCAGGAACAAAAAGACGGCTCCAGCGGTCGATCCGAAACGTTGAATAAAAGGTTTTCTATTTTAGTATAAAGACCTGTTGGTGCGGTTTTTCTCTCTTGCATATATATATATATATATATCGAGAGGGGATAGGCCTATCTGATCCAATGGGTGCATGTGCAGTACTCCATTTGCTGTGCATGAACCAATCAGAATGGAGAGGGGGATGGGCAAGGGGAGGAGATATTTGGTCAGTTATTCTGTACTCATTTGCCACTGTCCTGGCCAATTAAATGTTTCTGTTCCTCGAATGTCCGTTCATAGTAGTAGTGTGCACTTGATTCAAACCAACCCCCTCCCAATTTGCACCCGGCCTGGCCTGCTGTTCCCCCCTTTATTTATAGACTCACACCCGACCCACCCTGTAGTGATGTCATGAAGGGGGAGGGGCAGGGAGAGCAGGAGAAGAGATGTTCTTCTGCTTAGGATTAAAATTAGAAACATGTCTCAAACCTTCCTAAGCAGAAGAACATCAGAGCAGCCTCTTTCTTTCTTCTGACAACTTCCTTGACTCCTTGCTGGTCAGACTGGTGGGAAAATGACCAGCAGGTGGCGCTGTTGTAACAAAATTCATTCATATTACCAGCACATGTATCCCTTAATATCTTGGAATAAGAAATAAATAAATAATGAATGAACATTGTAAAAGTGCTTAGAATAGCCCCCTCATCAATTTTACATTCGCTTATTTTTAAGGTTTACTTAAGGCAACCCGGCCCAATGGTGAATAATAATAATAATAACACTACTTGGGACTATTACTACTCGACTCTCTCACGGCTGATATATATTGGTCTTCTTCCCTTTGCGGTTTTGTTTGTTTTAAGCCGTTTTCTCAGTTAAAGGGCAAAAAAGGAAACAAAGAACAGCCGTAGGCCTCTATTCCTTTAATGCTCTTATTTGTTTCGGACTGAATTTCTATTATTTAGCAGCGGCGCCTGGGAGAGCGGCCGATACAGAAGCCCGTGCCAATGAGTCGTATATTTTATTGGATACCAGGCTGGAAGCGAATACCGGGGCTGTTTGTTAGGAGAACAGAAAGAATGACATTTACCCCTAAAGTCCCATAGTAACATTACAGATTAGCTCCATTATACAAGCGGAGAGCACTATAAAGAGCACATATTGATAAATTCATTCAGGTACAGATAGCTAGAATCTCAGCTGCCATAAAGCAGGACAGGACTGCTGCTTACAATGGGGATCAGATAGGATCTGTGCAGCCACTGGGACAGAATGCTCTGTTATACAGATAGCTAGAATCTCAGCTGCCATAAAGCAGGACAGGACTGCTGCTTACAATGGGGATCAGACCTGTGCCAATTATGTGGAGAGAGTATAGATCTGCATTAGACAAGGTGTGGGTTTAGGATGAGAGCTTCACATGTTTTGGTAATTTCAGCTAAACCTGTTAAACGCATGTAATATTGAAGACTGGAACAACATATAATCAAGCCAAATCACTCACATTAAATTAGTTAATTACAAAGACAGATCTCTGTTAGCACATCCCCCCCCCCCCCAAGAAAGCAGAAATTTATGGAACAATTTTTTTTCTCTTCCTTTCCTTATTTCTTTAAAAAATAAAAATGCACGCCGGCATTAAACATTCCTTGTCACTAGCCGGGATACAAATGGCTGCGCTGGAGGAGGCAATGGGACACCTCCACGGTGAGATAAAATGTGGGTTGAATCTTTTTTTTTTTTTAGGTTGGTTTATAATTCCAATCGGAGACATTAATCGCCTTCCCGCCGAGATAACGACCGCATCGTAGGCAGAAACTGGGGAAAACCTGAATTTTTCATATTTCCTCATGTCGTGACGAATGGAACATGCTGCTATTCCATTAAACTGCTCCCGTTATTGTTTATCATTTGTAATAATTGGATTATTATTATGGTTAGTCTTCCCCCAAGCAGCGGGTGTAAATATTTAAGCAGTTGATATTGGTTAAACATTAAGGTGGGGCTTGGGTTTTGCTGAACAACACTTTTTAAAGGAGCAATGCACATTCTATACGGATGGTAAGGGCTTGAGGACTTAAACCCAAGATTGGCACATTTGTATACAAGGTATTCTTATAGGGTCTTCCCTTTGGGGGAGGGATGTCCACTTTACCCAGTCTTTTAGACATGTACCACTAGAGACCAAATGTCAAACCAAATCCGGCAAAACAATTCAACCAAATACAGAATGTAGACATGTAGACCATAAGGCTCATCGATGTCCATAGCCCCAACTGGGGGGACTCAAAGATGGGCATGACTGTTCTTGGCACAAATGATTCCGTCCAACCTACACTTCTCCAGTCCTGTCAACTAACCCTGAAGCTATCACCACCTTTAAGCTAAATGTAAATGCAGGGTTGCCATTGCAAGCCCTCACATTCTTTTACTAGATCATGGAGATAGAATTCCAGTGTGGACCTCCGAGTGCCTACCAAATGTCAAACCAAATCCTGCAAAACAATTCAACCAAATACAGAATGTAGACCATAAGGTTCATAGATGTCCATAGCCCCAACTGGGGGGAACTCAAAGATGGGCATGACTGTTCTTGACACCAATGATTCTGTCCAAGCTACACTTCTCCAGTCTTGTTGGCTAACCCTGAAGCTATCACCACCTTCAAGCTAAATTTAATTGCAGGATTGCCATTGCAAGCCTTCACATTCTAAATCATGGAGGTAGAAGTCCAGTGTGGACCTCCAAGTGCCTACCAGAGAACCTGATGTCCATGGACCAGAGCAATAAGATGGAGAAGTTGCCAAATGGTCAAGAGGTTATACAGGCTTATGGCAGACATATGAAAGACCTAATGGACCCACCAGGAGATTCTCTGGAACACTTGTAGGTCAATCTGATTGTATCACCTTGTCCTTTAATGACAACCATCTCTAGATGTCATTGTCTTTCTTGACTTCTAATGTCAACCAACCCAAAAAGATAATAGAAGTGAGGAGCCTATTAAAGATTTGGAAGGCGGCGACCAGCACAGAACCAATTGAGTGCTCCTTGATCTTCATTCAGAAGAAACATACTGATGGTCTTTAGGGCGCAGTATGGTGGTCCATGGAGACATCCTAGGTTCAATTCCACCAAGTGCACTATTTGCTTTGGGGGAACTCCGATTTGCCCAAACGCTCCAAAAACATACAGACAGGTTAATTGGCTACTGATAAAACTGCTCCTAGTGAGTGTGTGAATGTGACAGGGACCTTAAAGTGTCAGCTCCACTAGGTCAGGGACCGATGTTCAATCTCTATTAAGCCCCGTGGAATGTGTAAGCTCTATATAACCAGAGGATAATAATAATGGCCCATTTTGTGAGACACATCATTCTCTAAAAATAACTTTAGTAGTTACTTTTTATTAGAAATATTTAAGGGTGAAAGGAACGTCCCCACTAGGGAGAAAGCTCTGAATCTCTCATTATTTTACTTATCTACCTTGATGCCTAACAAGATGGAACGGGCTGTTCTTTTCACCGAATGATCTTCTTTATGGAAGCCTTTTTTTCCGAAACAGACAAAGACGTCTTTCCACTTTGACTGAATATCCCGAAATGAATGAAAACATTCCACATGATGTGCCGGCCTGCGAATTTCCAAGTACCAAAACCCCCTAGTCGTGAAAAAGGAGACAACGTTCTGTTGGTTGTCTCTGTAATTTGTCATTTGAAGCCACAAACACAGAGGACTAGAAAAAGTTCCAGTAAGAATGAAGTGGGTTATTCACAGAATCCTTTGATCGGGAATAGAAATGTTCTAACAAACACACAGCCTCCGAATGGAAGAAAATCTTCCTGATAGTAAATGTTTTGGTGCCACAAATTCTACTGTATTTTTATTATTAAAGGGGTTGTTCACCTTTGAGATAACTTTTAGTATGATGTAGAGAGTGATATTCGGAGACAATTTGCAATACGTTTACATTTTTTATTATTTAAGGTTTTTGAGTTATTTAGCTTTTTATTCAGCAGCTCTTCAATTTGCAATTGGTAACTAGGGTCCAAATTTCCCTAGCAACCACGCATTGATTTGATTAAGAGACTAGGTTATGAATAGGAGAGGCCTGAATAGAAAGATGAGTAATAAAAAGTAGCAATAACAATACATTTGTAGCCTTACAGAGAATTTACTTTTTAGAAGGGGTCAGCGACGCCCGTTTGAAAGCTGCAATGATTCAGAAGAAAAAGGCAAATAATTCAAAAACTATACAAAATAAATAATGAAAACCAATTGAAAAGTTGCTTTTCTATAACATACTAAAAGTTTCCTTAAAGGTGAACCACCCCTTTAAGCTACAGTGATTCCTTCTCCATCTAACTCCTCCATCAGGCCAATGAGAAAACTGACTTTGGGGTACCGATCAACCTGCTATAGTTCCAGGGGTACCCAGGGTACAAATAAGCACTCACCCCAAATCTCCCCCTTACTGACCTTCAGACTGCACCCCCTTAGCTCATAACAAGGTTACAGATATATAGAAACATTGGGGTAACAGTCACCCTGCTATAGTTCCAGGGGTACCCAGGGCACAAATAAACACTCACCCCAAATCTCCCCTAACTGACCTTCAGACTGGGCCCCCTTAGTTCATAACAAGGTTACAGATATATAGAAACATTGGGGTGTCACCCTGCTATAGTTCCAGGGGTACCCAGGGTACAAATAAGCACTCACCCCAAATCTCCCCCTTACTGACCTTCAGACTGCACCCCCTTAGCTCATAACAAGGTTACAGATATATAGAAACATTGGGGTAACAGTCACCCTGCTATAGTTCCAGGGGTACCCAGGGCACAAATAAACACTCACCCCAAATCTCCCCCTAACTGACCTTCAGACTGGGCCCCCTTAGTTCATAACAAGGTTACAGATATATAGAAACATTGGGGTGTCACCCTGCTATAGTTCCAGGGGTACCCAGGATACAAATAATCCCAAATCTCCCCCTAACTGACCTTCAGACTGGGCCCCCTTAGCTCATAACAAGGTTACAGATATATAGAAACATTGGGGTGTCACCCTGCTATAGTTCCAGGGGTACCCAGGATACAAATAATCCCAAATCTCCCCCTAACTGACCTTCAGACTGGGCCACCTTAGCTCACTACAGCAGTATCTGATGCCCAAACACAACAAACTTCATTTTCTATACAGAATACTATAACAATACAAGGCTTGTTTTTATGTAACAAAATAATAAAAGCTGGGACAAAAATTGGAAAATAGGCAGAAAAAGCGCTAATAACAAAATATATCATTTTTGTATGATTCCAGTGAAAATCACTTGGGGAGAATTGGTACTTTTATTTTTACATGACAATTGGCTAAAAGAGCAAGTGGTAAGTGCATTTGAGGGGCCGCACTGCATTAAACACGCACATTGTCGCTTTGCTTGGGCTGCTGAGCTCGTCCCCCAAGCTTTCCCTTTCCTGAATTTTAAGTAGTGTAAGAGCGAGACGCTGCTCAAGGCAGGAGACATTTGTGTCTATATGAGAGGTTTTATGGACCCCAAAAACCCACCGAACAACTACTCCCCAATAAAGTACAGGTATGGGACCTGTTATCCAGAATGCTCGGGACCTGTTATCCAGAATGCTCGGGACCTGGGGGTTTCCGGATAATAGATCTTTCCGTAATTTGGATCTTCATACCTTAATTCAACTAGAAAATCATGTAAACATTAAATAAACCCAATAGGCTGGTTTTGTTTCCAATAAGGATTAATTATATCTTAGTTGGGATCAAGTACAAGCGACTGTTTTATTATTACACAGAAAAATTAAATAACTTTTAAAAATGTAGATTATTTGGATAAAATGGAGTCTACAGGAGACTACCTTTCTGTCCCAGGACGTCCCAGTCGGATTAGCATGTCATTGTTTTGGAAAGAACCCCAAATCTTTACAACTAGTCTAAAACACTATAATTTACGGAGAAATGTAATCCCACGCAGAGCCGGGATTTGAGAGGCAAGTCATGCTCCTGAGCCGCTACGCAATCCAATGATTATACATAATGGCGCGACGCTCTTTATAAAACACTCACGGAAAGAAGACTAAATTGCATATAAAAAAATAAATAACCTGGAAATGCTCAAAAAGAGGAAAAATTATTTCATACATCTGATTGTGTAATAGAACTTGAGCCCAAGTCCAACACTGATGTATTATGGAAGCGCTGACTGTGTATAACAACGGGCACAATGTCTCTGTAGCGCCTGTATTTAGACAAATACCCACTGGTGTGATAGAGCACAGGCTACATGCCACCCTCTTTCACCAGGATGGGCTTTCGCAATATGGAAAAACACTTGTTGATGTTGAACTACAACTCGCTGCTGCCAAAGATGTAAAATCACAGATTGCTGGACGCTAGGGGTTCTTTGCAATCAGATGAAACAGGCTTTATTCAATACAAAGCGCCACAGGGTTGATAATACTCACAATTGAGGTGGATTTCAGCACATGCCGGGTACATTCACAGATTAGCAGACACAGCATAGAAGGCCCCATAGCATGGAGAGTTGATAGAGGGTTTCAATACCTCATGTGGATCCCATACAGCAGACGTGGATCAGGGTTAAGAACACTGCCCGGATTCCCTTGTCAGTCCTGTGGTCCCTTCACTACAGGCAAAGAAGAGCCTGGGGGAGAGCTACTCAATCTATTCTTCTTGGTGGAGCTTGAGCTGCTCTTTCTAGCTAAATCTCTCTGACTCACTCGCACTAGAAAGTGCTATGAGAAGAGATATCCTATGGCTTCACCTCGTTCACGGGGTCCTTGTATCTCGACTTCGCTAAAGTGGTTGACCCTTTAGGGCCTAACACTTCTGGGGCCTTGTTGACTCCAGGCTCAGTGGAACGACTGCCCAGGACAATTGCTACAGCCAAAGAGAAAGTGCCCCACCCTGCAAAGCATGATGTTACAGCACTGCCGGATGTGGTCACAACCTAGTGCCAATAGAGGAGATATGCAAATAATGTATAATATGTTACATGGGGTTTAACCCAGCAACAGGGAAAGGAGGCACTGGAAGGGAATGAAGCCATAAGGGCCATTACACTTATGGGTCCCTACATCTCCTAAAAGTATAGAGAATGTCGATGGGTGAAAAGGGTCCTAGCCAGGGTACAAGATCCTATCTGATCCCCATTGTAAGCAGCAGTCCTGCCCTGCTTTATGGCAGCTGAGATTCTAGCTATCTGTATAACAGATCATTCTGTCCCAGTGGCTGCACAGATCCTATCTGATCCCCATTGTAAGCAGCAGTCCTGTCCTGCTTTATGGCAGCTGAGATTCTAGCTATCTGTATAACAGATCATTCTGTCCCAGTGGCTGCACAGATCCTATCTGATCCCCATTGTAAGCAGCAGTCCTGTCCTGCTTTATGGCAGCTGAGATTCTAGCTATCTGTATAACAGAACATTCTGTCCCAGTGGCTGCACAGATCCTATCTGATCCCCATTGTAAGCAGCAGTGCTGTCCTGCTTTATGGCAGCTGAGATTCTAGCTATCTGTATAACAGAACATTCTGTCCCAGTGGCTGCACAGATCCTATCTGATCCTCGTTGTAAGCAGCAGTCCTGTCCTGCTTTATGGCTGACATTCTAGCTATCTGTATAACAGCATTCTGTCACAGCAAGGCAATATCTCAGTTGTATGAAAACTTTTTTATTGAAATTTGTGTGTATTTTTCCTACTAATTTTACAAATCCAACATTTTTTCAAAGTTTCCTAAAAATATAAAAGAGAAGACCTTTTCCTTTTCACTATTCATTTTTACCTTTTAGTTTCACAAAGACTCCGGAATCCTTTGTTGAGGTTGTTGCGGGGCAGTCAGTTTCTGAGGTTCTGATTTGCCTGATTGGGTTCCAGGACAACCTGCGCCTCGTTACTTCCTAAGGGTCAAAGAAGCGAGAAAATGTTCTAATGAATCTCCTGTGCCTTAATTAGATTTCTTCCCTGGGTGAGTACTTTGCTTTTTAAATACCTCAATAGAGGACACGTTCAAAAGTACAAACTCCTGGCACAGAGTAATGGTCTGTCCGCTGACGAGGAAATATTATATATATATATATATATATATATATATATATATATGTGTGTGTGTGTATATACAGTATGTGTGTGTGTTTCTATAGGAATATCAGCTGGTGAGTCATTTATTTGCTGTGCCTTAAATATTAATTTTGGATCTCTCCATTATGGGATGTGAGCAGCAGAGAGAGGGACAGAGAGAGAGAGAGAAGTCTTTGCAGTGCTGCCAAGTTTGCCCTCAGGAGGGAGAGAAACTGTTTTCCATTTCAAAAAAAGCGAAGCCATCCTTATGGGGGTTAATGGAAGAGTGACGCTCAAATTCTCTCTCCTCATCCGACTCTGATCCTTTTTCCAGCTCAGATATCAACTGATTCCCGAATTCTTTGCATTTGATGGATTATTGGTTTAATAGAGAAATATATATTTATATGTCTATCTCTCTATCTTTCTGTCTGTCTGTCTGTCTATCTCTCTATGTCTGTCACTCTCTCAATTTGTCTGTAGGTCTATCAATAGGTCTGTGTTTGCCTATGTGTCTATAGCTGTTTGTCTGTGCTTTCTGTCTGGTCTGTAGATCTATCCATTCCTCTATCCATCCCTCTATCTATCCATCTTTCCCTCTATCTATTCATCCATTCATCTATTTATCCATCCCTCTATTTATCCATCCCTCTATCCTTCCATCCATCCTATCTATCCATCCCTCTATCTATACATCTATCCCTCTATGTATTCATCCATTAATCTATTTATCCATCCCTCTATTTATCCATCCCTCTATCCTTATCTATCCATCTCTCTATCCCTCAATCCATCCCTATATCTATCCATCTATCCCTCTATCCATCCCTTTATCCCTCCATCCATCCCTCTATCCCTCCATCCATCCCTCCATCCATCCCTCCATCCATCCCTCTATCCATCCATCCCTCTATTTATACATCCATCCCTCTCTCCATCCATCCCTCTCCATCCATCCCTCTCTCCATCCATCCCTCTAGCCATCCATCCCTCTATCCCTCCCTATCTATCCATCTCTCTATCCATCCATCCCTCTATCCATCCATCCCTCTATCCATCCATCCCTCTATCCATCCATCCCTCTATCCATCCCTCTATCCATCCAACTATCTACCCCTCCATCCATCTATCTATAATATAACAGTCATATAACAATCATCTGTCTATATTTATCAGTGATCATATCTATTCATAATCTGTTCGTCTCTCTCTGTCTGTCTATATCTATCACCTCTATCTCATCTGTACCATCTATTATCTATTTATGCTTGCTTATCTGTTTATATCTATACAGAATATTGTATTACATCTTTTATCTATTTTGCCTCTCTCCTTAACTGTCTATAAGCTGAACTCACCAGACACTTGTAGTCCACAAAGCTGCTTTATTTGAGGTGGATAGACACATGTAGCAGTGGATGAATAAGTGCTGCAGGTCAAAAAGAATATTTCTTTCCTAACCCTTAGAGTAGCTCCTCACTCATGGAAGGCAGGAACACAAGAGGATGATGGGAGGAAGTGACGTCACACATAAGGAAGGAATAGGAGGAGGGTTTACAAACAAGGAAATACAGAGGCTGCTGAATAGCTTTGGTCACTAGGTGGCAGCATAACAATGGCTATGCATATAAACATAAGCAATTAAACATATATATTGTAACCCTAATAACTAGTAACTGCTGGGGCAGCACATATGGCATCAAGCTTCTATGGGATCAGTGTTTGGAAGAGGTGATCAGGAGTTATTATGGGTTCTTTACAGTTCTGTGTAATTCCCCAGAGGAGCGTGGAGCCACTACTATTGGAAAATCAATGAGCATGTCCATATTTGGGACACATTTGGCTCATTAAAGTGTCTAGCTGCCAGTATGTCTTCATCATCCGCAGCGCTGGTAAGGTCACCTCAATACCAGTTATCTAGATGCCCATTTATTAGGGGACAGGCAGGTAATGATGGAGCACATCGATATTAACCCAACCCGCAACTTACAACCTAGGTCAGTTTGCCCTGCAGAACATTCATTATGGCACAAAGTGGCTGAGATCCAAGTCTCTGTATCAACCCTCACATGAAGGTTAGTGGCACAAATATATATATTCAGTGCATTGCTAGAAGCTGGGAGTTATTGATGCTGCTCAGTCCAAACTCCCAGTGAATCATTCACACTCACGAACACTTTAATCAAGCCGGCAAGCGGCGTCTGCACAGACCTGCCCCCACTCCGATGGAGAACAAGAGAGGCAGGGATTATTGATAGCACAGGAACGTGGCCAGGCCTAAAATAGCAACAAAATCACTGGGTCTGGTACCATGGGACGTGAGCAAATAAGAATAAGGAAAACAAGAAAAGTACTATAGGAAGCAAAGGGTAACACAGAGACAGCAAGTGAGATATAAAAATGGCAGATCCAATAGATGGTCTTCAGATGCCCGTTGTAGGAATTCTAACACGGTTTACGCTGAAGCCCCCTAAAATCAAAGAATGGTCCTCATATATTATGCCCTCATATATTGCTCCGACTACAAATACCAGAATTCAGCTTCTCTGGGGAGGGTATGTCAAGATGAAGCGTTTTGCACTGGCATTTACAGTATTCTAAATGAACATTCTACTGCCACTTCCAGATACTTCTATTACTCGATGGCCATTACAATACAGAGCTGTGAGTATTGAGATAAGGAAACTATTTCTTTCCCACATATATTATGTGAGGGCCCTAAGATGGGTTTGTTTAAGGTCAAGGCAAGGCTATGCACTTTGCCTTGTAAAGCATCTCAAGTATCTTGACCTGGAACCACTGACTCGCATTTGGCTTAACTGAGACCCACATGATCTTTTCTGTGAAGCGGATTGGTACCCGCTGCAGGTGGTGTACCTGAGAAGTAACATTACTCCATGACGTGGATTAGCCAAGTTCTGCAAAAATCACTTTTCTGAATTAACCCAACCTCTTGGTTGGCATTCTGCAGGTACTCATTGGTACCCAACCTGGTGTAGGACTCCAAGCTGTTGGTTCTCCTTCTACCGGAGGAATAAATAAATACCTTCAATGACATGTAATCCATCTTTAAAATATCTAAATTATGAAATATTAACCCTGAAATCATATTTATAGAGGCCAGGAAATATCTGCTAATCTTCTGGTCAATGAATAGAAGAATGCTGTTGAGAAACATTTTGCCATGTCCGATGCTTAACAATGGATAACTTCTAGCTTGGTTAGCGAACAACAAAAAAGCAGGCCATGGATAGCCCAAGATAATGTTCTGACTTGTCCATTCTTGAGTCGTTAGGTAGCTTATTGACCCATGTAACAGGTTCAATAAACAGCCCCGTTGCTGCAACATCAAGTCTTTTGCAGTAGAACTTACCCTTCAAATGCCCATAACACTTCCAGTCCCAGTTCTAGTAGAATCAGTTGAGGCCGCTTTAAGGAAAAGCTTCATGTCAACAGAGCTGATTCTCCAGTGATGAATAATCACTTAATTAGACCGTATTCGTTGTAAAACACTAGAAAACATCTTATCTAGATTGCTAATTGAGGTTCCACGCATACCACTGTCCTTATTACGTCTTACTATTCTTCTGAAGAGCCAGCAGAGCATTTAATTAATCAAACACAGATAAAAACGAGTCTTAACGACATAAACATATTCAGCCAAGTGGGTTATTTAACCAGGGAGATGACATTGTTCTTCTTCTTAACAATACTGAGGGTCACTGGTTGGGCTTCTGATAAGACTTTGTGGAGACCCATTTTTTATAAAGAACTGAAGAAGGACTATATAACATTTAGCCCAATCCAAGCATGCCAGACAATTAATTGAAGGGTCACTGCCAAAAATACCCAATCATTGTAGTGACATAGTGTTGACCACCTTTCCACTGCCAATAAATTATCTATCCCAGAGAGATATACAGAGTTATTGTTAGGGAGTCCAGTACCCTTGTAAGCAGCACTCTGAAGGGGTAAAAGTGTGAAATAGCACAAGACAGAGACACCAGTATAAGAAGATGACCACAGAGCAAGATGGTGACAGTAGGGCAAGATGGACATAATTAAACTAAATGGCGACCATCACTGGTTACTTCAACCATTCGTTACTTAGTTGTTGTGTATGTAAGGAGGGCCATATGTTGGCATCTGTTTTAATCCCAAGTCCCGCATTACTAAAAATGGTCTTGTTGTGATGCTAGCCTTGATGGGACCCCCATGGAACTGCTATGACCCTAGACAAGAGCCAAAGGAAGCTTGTAGATAATCCATCTCTGGTCAACGTTCTCTGGTTTAGTGGTGAACACTTCTTCGAACACCAAATGAAGGATCGTGTGTTGAGATCTGCTTTGATCCTAGCCAAAGAGGAAATTGAAATACTGCTTTGAGAGGGTCTCCTGCCTTGGTGGCCACTCTCGAACTGCTATGGCTCCAGGGTCCAGAGATTGATTCCAACCGATCTGTAAAAAGTTTGCATGATATCCGTGCATCTGCATGGGTTCCTGCTGCATACTCTGTTTCCTCAATTCAACTTAACTGGCTCCTGATGAAACGGACCCTAAAGAAAGTGAGTGTTTAGTGACTGAGACCTTGAGTTGTAAGCTCTGCCTACCTGCAACTGCTCTACGAAGATCCGCAGTAAGACTCAAAGAAGTCTTAAAAAAAAAAAAAAAACAACCTTTAGGAAGCAAAAGATAAATTGTCAGTGTATGTGATGCCTGTAAAAAGAAGTTGCATGGTTTAAAAAAGGCTTTATGGGTCATTTAATACCATAATAGCTGGGGACCATGGACACTCGCTCCTTCTTATTGGATTTTCATGTTGGTTTCCTTCTGACAACAAACACTGATGAATCATCTGCCCGTAGACAGACCAGGGCTCGGAGTGATAAGAAACATGCTCGGAATACACTGAAAGATCCTCCATCTACAAAGGGAAGAATCCCAGAGGGTATTTTTAAGCCTGGGAAGTTCAAGAGCAGCCTCGGATAATGGCCTGTCTCTTCTTCGGTGGGTCTGAATTCTCTGGGTTTATTATGCACAAAGCTAGGCGTGACCCTCACCCCAAGTGCCAATGCACAAAGAACACAGTACAACTAAAAGGAAATGCTTGAAACAAGTCTGTATCTACAAGGCACAGTGGCTCAGGACTGGGATTCAAAAAAGAGAATTCAGTAACTAGATATAGGTCAGCCCAAAACCCCAGGATCCAAGGATTTACCCATGGGTCAAGTGGACCGATGTAACATTTTTCTAATGGGTAATGGGTGGGTAACAGCCAGATTCTTCACATGGCCCTCCATACCTTTGCAAGGGCCAGCCTGAAACAGAGTAGGACTGGCGGGACACCGGAAAAAACCCAGTGGGCCCTGGCAGTGGAACTGCTGACCCAGACCTGCAACCGTCTGCTGCCCTCATTGGCCAATGCTGCCCCCTGATCTTCACCCTCCAGCCCCAATTGCAGCCGCAACTAGAGAACAAGTATGTGTGAGGTGCTAGGAGGGGGGTTGCAGTTTGAGTAGGTTGGACCAGAAGGGAGTGGCGGGGGCCCCTGTAGGGTTGCCACCTTTTTCCTTGGGGAAACTGTACAGGGGGCGGGCCAGTGACATCGGGGAGGGGCGGTGATGATGAGAGGCGGACCGGATGATGTTCAGGTCAAGGTGGGCGACATAGGGAGCCGGGACGAATGATGTGGGGGCGGGACTGATGACTAGGTAATCAGCGATTGGCTGATCACCATGTCATTCACTTCAATGCCCTGTCCAGATTTTCTAATTTGGAAATACAGACAGGCACTTTTCACACAGGCAGCCCTTCCAAAAACCGGGCTGTTCAGGTAAAATCCGGACAGATGGCAGCCCTAGGCCCCTGTGTTGGAAGCCCTGGTGGGCCATGGACCCTCCAGTCTAACGCAGACCTGAAACCCAAGGGGTGCTGCATATTGCATTGGGTAATGTTTGGGTCCTGGGGGGTTAGGGTCAGGGACATACAAATATAGTAGCGAAGCGAGGGTTGACAAATAGTCAACCTCACCACTGTATTTATATGGGTGCGGTAGATTCCTCCCACAATCCAAATAAATATACTTACAGCCTAACTAGCTTCCCATGATACTACCTGTAACTACCCTTTACTTTAAGAAAATGAGATTGTAAGCTCTGCTGGCCAGGGATTCGTTCATGCCCTGTGTAAAAAGTCAATGAAAAATAAACTTGAGTTTTTTCCTGGATTCATTTTTTACGAGCAAGAAAAGGACCCCAAGAGCTCCCATGTTGCCCCCCACTGCCGTTCCTGAGAGGTAACATAAATAAACGACAGCTTGTTTGCTGTGATTTTCCCACCATAAAAGCCTCTATTCTACAGCAGGAAATATTTCAGCTGAAGTGCACTTTTGTCTATCGCCTTGAAATTGATGTAAAAAACGCCGCAATTACTTTTCGTGCAGGTGCCGTTCCCATTTCCCAGCAGTGAGACGGGGCTTTCGGCGTCATTTAAATATCAAACGTCGCCGCCGGGATGATAAAGAGCAAAAACAAAGCAACGATGTTTGGCAGGAATGTGGTTTTTTTTTATCATAAAACCCCATGTTTATGTCAATTTATATTCCCCGCGGTGTTCAAAGGCATTATCAACGGGACGTATTTATAACTAAGAAAAATTTTGGAAGCACTTTCCAGGTATCTGAAAATAGGGGATAGTGGGGTAGAGTCCTGCAGCGGGTCAGGTACCCGCGAGTTACCTGCAAAGACATGCGGTACCCTGATGGTTGCGGGTAGAGGTTCCGGGTGCGGGTATAGAGGCGGGTCGGCAGGTTTCGGGTCGGCCATGGGTCTTCTAAATAGCGATTTTTATTCCTTTTTTGTAATCACGCCTACTTCGATGATGTCACTTCCGGGTTTACAATGACAGCACTTGATGTCAGTGGGTCATGGTTTCTGGATAAGGTACTTGGGGGTTGGGTAGCGGGTCCAAGCAGTTAAGAATGCGGGTTGCAGGTCCGGGTTGCGGATTGCAGGTTGCGGGTCCGGGTTCCAAAAAATGGATCAGCGCAGGACTCTATAGTGGGGTTCCATTAATGGGGTATGAATTTGTTTGGCACTCACCAACCCCACCCCCAGTAATCCAAACCACTAACCTTTAGCCCCAAGCAGGCATCTTCTATTAATAAACTCACCAGCCTTGGACACTTGCTTGGGTAGCACCATGCTGCCATCTTTTATCTTCTCCTAGGTATTGGGCTTGGGCTGGACAAATGGCTACTATAACAATTCAAGCTCAGTCCTAGTGTACTGCCCATGCACCCACTGCACCCCAGATTGTTCTGTAGACCCCAACACCCAAAGCCTATAACTTATTGCATTATCAATGAAATTCCCAAGATGAATAATTTGAGGGATTCTGCTCTTCAAAATGTCTCCCACCCTTGGTCCATATCTAAAACCTACATGGTACTATGTTGGACTGCCTCAAACTTTCTGGAGTTCCGAAATGTCTCTCTTGTATCATGGGTGCAGCCTCCCCCCCTCCCTTCTTCACAATCATCGCTGTTTCCATCTGTATCTGTTACCATGACAATGTGCATTTTTAGAAGCCTCTGTTTCAGTGTTAACCTTCCTTTAATTACACCCAAAGTTGTCGAAAAGGAAAGATATAAATTAAATTTTAAAAATGTCACTTGGATGGTTAGGTAATAGGTAAAAGTGAACAAAGGGGTAACTTGAGGTTAAAATCAAACCCCCACTTTCCTTATTTAAGTGAAGGTACAGCCTGAAGGCCAGTTAGGGAGAGATTTGGGGTGAGAGGTTATTTGTGCCCTGGGTACCCCTGGAACTATAGCAGGGTGACACCCCAATGTTTCTATATATCTGTAACCTTGTTATGAGCAAAGGGGCCCAGCCTGAAGGCCAGTTAGGGGGAGATTTGGGGTGAGTGCTGGGTACCCCTAGATTATAACAGAGGAATTATAGCAAGTAGAACAAATAGACTTGTGTGAAATTAATTACTGAGGTGGCAGATATAAGAATAGGCATAAAATGATGTTAAAACAAACCAAACATCACAACTGAATCCCGGGGGAAAAGAGAAAACACTATGAATAGAGAACAAGAATGAAGTGATCATAATGCAGCTTCTTCCAACTCCTTTATGACAAGATTAACCACCATTAAATGCTCATCTCCTGACCTATGAAATCTGTCAAATTACCTTCTCACTTGCAATGGGCTCAAAAAGGAAAACCCGATACAATCTCTTCTCTGGGAAATAAGATTTCTTTGATTCAGCCCAAGGATTTCAACTTTATTATCTGAGTTCAAATGAAAAATGACGACTAAATTACAATAACTATTCTCTTTTGATGACCTCGTAAAAAAAATGGCATCAACAACAGGTTCTGAAACAAGAGCTGGACAGATCCTAAAGGGGAATTTAAGCTTATCATTAGATTTGGAAGCAAATTCTCATACATTTGGCTTTTTTCTTTAATGTTGGTTTGGTCACGATCAAATTTGGAATTTAAATGATGTGCTTGGCTGGCGAAGACCAAGGCCATGATATTTTTGGCAAACTCTTTGGTGAAGGAAGTAGGAAACAAGGTTTGACTGCTCTTTCTGTGCTATGATGGGTTAATTTGTAACAAACACCATTTTGTTTGCAGTTTTGAGGCACAGATTGCAAACTGTGAATGTTTTTCTATTGAAATATTCAGTGTGAGTAGCGTGGGAATTCTCCATATGTCCCACCGTCTGGGCAGATAAATCCTTTATCTGCCAACACAGATAGTCAAGGTGTAGTATCCCCTACCTACACAATATGGCAGCCAATGGTTTGGACATGACTGTCCATTTAGACTAAGATCCTAGGGGTAGAGACCTCCTCTCCTAAGGTCTATGATGTTACCTTGTATATGCTATATGGTCAAAATTATCCAGACCCTCCATCTAGAACAAGAGTCCCAAAGCTTTTTTTATCCTTGACCCACTTTTTCATATAAAAAAGTTGAAGAGCAACATGCGCATGAATACAATTCCTAGCGGTTGCAAAATAAGACTTACAAGTAAGTCTAGTTGACAGTACGTATGGTGTTTATGCCTCAAAAACTTGCCTTCAAGCCAGAAATCCAAAAACGAGCACCTGCTTTGAGGAGAAACATCTGGTAGCAACATCAAAAGGCCTTGATGAGCAACATGTTGCTTGCAAGCCATTGGTTGGGGGATCACTGATCTAGAATGACATTTTCAGTTAGAACACTTATTCTAGACCATCTTTGAAGGACAGGACTATGGGGAATCAGATGCAAAACAAGCCTAACACCACCATGTACAATGCCAAGCGTAGATTGGAGTGGTATGAAGGGCACCTGCATAGGGTTCTGGAGCTGCCAAAATTCTCTGGATTGGCAGATGCCAGGAGAACACCATGCCTGAATGTAGATTGCCAGCTGGAGAAGGAACAATCGTCTAGGGCTGTCCCTCGTTCTGGTCAAACTACAGGGCACATTGACATTCCTGATAATTCTGTGCTTCCTATTTTGTGGAACAGTTTGGGGAAGGCCCTTTCCTGTCCGTACAGAGCCACGTCCTTACAGAATGGGTTTGTCAAGATGGGAAGAACCTGACTGCACAGAACCCTGACCTAAACCCAACGGAACCCCTGTGGAACTCTAGTGGGAACCTTCCCAGAAGAGATGGGGCAGTTATAGCAGCAAAGGGAGGGGCAACCCAACTAAACCCCTGCGGGATGAACTAGACCCCCAACTGTGAGCCTGATCCCCAACATCAGTGCCCAACCTCACTAATGCTCTTGAGGCTGAATGGAAGCAACTCGCAGCAACAATGTTCCAACATTTAGTGGGAACATTCCTAGAAGAGATGGGGCAGTTATAGCAGCAAAGGGAGGAGCAACCTAACTGGACCCCTGTGAGATGAACTCGAACCCTGACTGTGAGTTTGATCCCCAAAATCAGTGCCCAACCTCACTAATGCTCTAGTGGCTGAATGGAAGCAACTCCCAGCAACAATGTTCCAACTAGTGGGAACCTTCCCAAAAACAGTAAGGGCAGTTATAGCAGCAAAGGGAGGACAACTAGTTAGATAGACTTCACAGCACTGATGAGGCTACGGTAATGACCTAAAAAGGACGCTATTAAATGGGGGCAAAAAAGTAGTATACTAAATGATATTATTCCTTATTAGGGAGGACAATATACAATGAACACATGCATTTCATACATCTCTTGAACAAGACCTTGACGGCCCATCGGTCAATTAAAATATCTATAACATTACTTCTTCCCATCGTGTGACTCCCACACAAAGCGCCACGCCATAAATAAATTCTAGCAATGCAAACCATCGGGGAAGCCTCGGCTTTGCTGCTGGAGAAGAACTTTAACTACGTTTGAAACCCATAAATTGCTAATGCTAGCCTTATGGGAAAATAGCAGATAAAAGCCGACAATGGGTGTTTACATGTTGCAGAGAAAATCATTGGCACAAAGCAATTAAAAATAGATTTTAGGCGTCTATATTTTCTCTCCTTTCCATCCGCCGTGGGCGTGCGGCGAGTAAATTGACGAGGGCTCGGAAACCAACATCAATAACAATATTGTGCTCCAAACAAAGCTGCGGCTCATTAATAATGTAGATGTCATGTATGAGAAGATAGTGGTTACCAGCTTGACAATGGGTTTAACAAGCACGATGTTACTGGTATTGATTGCTACTGGCTCCTCGTCTGCAGAGGATCAGCCCCAAGTAGACTCTTTAGGCACACGGCTGAATGACATTTTGGTTGGAGATAGGAATTGTGGGAGATACTCAAACAAAGGAAAGCAGTGCTCTGCAACGTCTGAGATGCAAAGAGACATAGAGCGTCCCACCTTTTATGTTCAATATGGCCACACACAAGGACCACCTATATTTATACAGCTTTGCAAACTGTGGAGATGGCCTTCCCTGGAGGGCCTTGGAGCAGTGGCTTAACCTGTTGACCACTGAGGGAGAAGTTTGGGATGAAAGTCTAGTTGTATTTCCTAGATAATCCTGGAAACTTGGATTTGGATTTGGGTGTGAGAAAATCTGATCCCATTCATCTTGTCTACTACTTGGCCTGATATCTTGATAGTGGCATAACTAGATATTACTGGGCCCTACAGCAAATTATTTTTTCGGGCGACCAAAACGTCTAGAGCAATGATCCCCAACCAGTAGCTCGTGAGCAACATGTTGCTTTCCAACCCCTTGGATGTTGCTCTCAGTGTCCTCAAAGCAGGTGCTAATTTTTGAATGCCAGACTTGGAAGCAGGTTTTGGTTGCATAAAAACTAAGTATAATGCGAAGTAGAGCCTCTTGTAGGCAGCCAGTTCACATAGGGGCTACAAAGAAGCCAATCACAGCCCTTATTTGGCACCCCAAGGGACTTTTTCATGCTTGTGTTACTCCCCAAATCTTTTTACATTTGAATGTGGCTCACGGGTAAAAAAAAGGTTGGGGACCATTGGTCTAGAGATTGACCTCTAATACCGATATTGATTGAAATTGTACATTAATTAGGGCCCCATGGCACCCCTATACCTCCTGTGCTGCCCTGCAGTTGCAGGGTCTGCTTCCTTGTATTTTGACCTACCCCCCCTTGCATTTGTTCGCCTTCACCCAATGCCTGCGTCAGGTCCACACAACTCCATCATCCATTGGTCTGCACCACCACCTCAATCTTTCTCAAACCTGCCAATCACTCTCCAACTGCCACCTTAATTATGCCTGTGGCACATGCATCTTCTGTCTACCCCAAGTTCTAGCTCTAGCTTGTCTAGCCCAAGTTCTAGCTCTAGCTTGTCTAGCCCAAGTTCTAGCTCTAGCTTATCTAGCCCAAGTTCTAGCTCTAGCTTGTCTAGCCCAAGTTCTAGCTGTAGCTTGTCTAGCCCAAGTTCTAGCTCTAGCTTGTCTAGCCCAAGTTCTAGCTCTAGCTAGCTTATTAGCTGTACATCAATATTTCACGTACCCACAAAGCGTGCCCTAATCAGATGTTTAACCTTCAAGTGGCACTTGAAGTCTGACAACCACTGGCCTATGTAAATGTGGGGTGTCCCTGCTATTCCTTTGCACATCCTATGGCTGATAAAACAATGTTATTATATATCCATAACCTTATTATGAGGTAAGGGGGGACCCGTGTCAAATCTTCGGCCTCAAAGTGAGAAATGTCCATCAAGTTCAACCTTTTAAGTCTTTATATAACCTGCCTAACTGCCAGTTGATCCAGAGGAAGGCGAAGAACGCCATCTGAAGCCGCTCCAATTTGCCTCAGAGGGGGAAAAATGTAGCAGGAACCAGTTAATGAACAGGCCTATCTTGACTGAAGGAGATCTGATGTCAGTGGCGTAACTAGACCCCTAAGGGCCCTGGTACTTAAATTTACAACTGGGCCCCCCCTATCCCCCTCCCCCCGTGCATTGGGCTGGAACAGTCTCCGATAGACTCCATTATAATCAAATAATTCTTAAAAATAATAAACGTTTTAAAAATGATTTCCTTTTCTCTGTAATAATAAAACAGTACTTTGTACTTGATCAAAACTAAGATATAATTAATCCTTATTGGAAGCACAATAGGATAGGGACCTCTCCCATTGACTTATATACAACCTCAGTAGGTCTGAGGTGCCTGGATTTTCGGATTCAGACATTTTCAATGCTCGGGTATAATAAATCTCAAAACATTTGAGTATTTGTTTCCACTAAAATTTCAGATTTTATTGTTAAAAAAAACTAACTTTGTGAGTTTTATTGGATTCGGTCTTTGATAAATAACCAACAAAAAGTGATTTTCATCCTCACTCTTTCATCCTCACATTCTAAAGGCACACAAATGCACAAAATTCAGACTTTTCATGTATGCAATTAAAGCTTACAGGACTACAAAAACAGCCTAATGAACCTGGTGCTGCAATTTATAATAAGACTATTGGGCCTGTAAATTTTGAATTACCCAGAAAATCTCTTGGGTTTCTTCACCATCAGGCCAATACGTATTTGTAGATTTCTGCAAAAAAGAAAACCAAAACCTCTGTTCCTGCCATTTATTTGGTTTCTAGAGGTTACGCAGCCAGCACATACTATTCAAACCCACCTAATGCTTCAAGAAGGGATATCCACCCTGTGGCCCACCAACATTAACCGAGGCTACAACTCCTAGCAACAGCAAAGCTGCAGTTTGTACCATTCATTAATTGCTTTTCTTACAGCAGTGAAATAGTTAGTGAACAGGCTAAGCCCAAGCAGTGCACATCCCTGTGATATCTGCCATGTTCATTTAATGCAGTTTGCGGATTCATTTATTCTCCAGCTCCCAGAAGGAAAAACAAGGGCAAAGATAGTCAGCAGCGCTCAAGATGTGGCTGAATAGAATTGTGCTGGGTTATCTAAAGAGGCAAAAGGGCAGCTATTTTCTCTGTCATTTAGCCTGCTGACGTTCACATAGCAAATACCTCCCCGATTCCCAATAATCCACCCCCATCTACAAAAAGAAATATATCCCTCCACTATCAACATTTGCATGCAGCTAATTGGATGTCGATTAACTGCATGGATTCTCAATGGAATTGGCAGATGAAATTAAAACTTCCTAAAACAATTACAAGCACCTTGGGATGACGTTCTGTACTTTCCCAAATTACATTAAAAAAATAGGTCATGTTAGGGTATTACAATGTTATTCTTCCTATAATAATTTCATCCCCTAGTCCTATAGACCCCCCCTCAGACTCCATTCTTTAAACAAATAAAGAACACAAATTTGTCCTTTTTATTTCATTATCCAAGTAATCACAACAAATGTCTGTCCTTAACCAAAAGGGGGTCTTCTAACATGGGAATTATGGGTCAACAAACAAATTAGACAAATGATATTCTGAATCGTGTAACAGAATTACTGTCATTGTAATGGACAGGGTGCAAACTTCACCCTAAAGTTATACAGCATGAGCACACAATTTGTTGAGCTCAGATTCGAAAGCAGAACTTATTCAGAAAGGGGGTTTTGGCAAAGCAGTAATTACTTGCAGGAACTACAGCAATGATAAATATAGCTGTGATTCCAAGCACAAAACATTTTAAAATCCCAATGTGCCATTTCACTGATATTTTACTTCAAGTTCTTCGTGATGCCATGGTTTCATATAGTGATGCATTAATCCTTACAATTGGTCATGATGCAGGATAAACTAGCGGCATTATATAGCTCCAAGATCTAAGTACTGCAGTTTACACTAGTTCAGGTATAGGCACTGTGGTTACTAGAGAACTATGACTCCTATTCTCTGAGCATTCTCTTGCCAGCTCTGCTGTAAGTGGGAGGCTGGGAGTTGCTTTACCATAACAGCTGAATGGCTGAAGGCTGATTGATCCTGAGTTAATGTGAACAGCTCCAGAGGCTCCAGTGTTTCCTGATTTTGTGCTTAGCAAGGCTCATTGAATTGCTGTGCTAAAAGCACTGTAAATCTAAGGCCATAAAGTTTTTGCAGGAGTACAAACTTCTGTTGGGCAGGGGCTGGAAGCAATGGATCTGAACTGTATTTTATTCACTTCCAGCTGCAGGTACATATGTTTCATCATTACTTTATCACTTAAGGAAATGCAAACTGCAGCAGGATGCATCAGCTTGAAGGGGTGCTTGTTTTATCTCCTATTACTGAATCAGTGTGTTATGTGTTACTTATATATTTACAGTATTGGCATAGAGGACATACACTCACTATCCACATTGTTGGTCAGAAATCCCCCCCGCCCCATTCACCAATGAATTGCATGCAGTGTGTTGAATCGTCAAGATCAATGTATGTGTGTCAGTGTGTGTGTGTGTGTGAGGTTTGGGGCTGGAAGGAACCCAAAGACCACCGACAGGTTCGCAAAGTCACTTTGGGGAACATAACCTCTGCAGCACTGCGTGCAGACAGACACCAATCATTGGCCTTTAGGTTCACTCACCCTGGTGGTCTAGTGGCTGGTGGGGATGCCCGCCGCATTGGTTCCTTCCTTTCCTTCCAGCACCGGCTCTCCTATGTCGCGCGCTAAGGGCAGCACGCGATGGTGACGTCATGCACAGCGCGCCGTGGACAACCCAGTAATCCAGTCCAGACACAATTTCTATGCTGGGATGCGGGCCCCAACCGGGGGTGCAGGGGCCATGGTGCCGCTGCACCCTGTGCACCCCCGGTAGTTCCGCCACTGTCTGATGTCTGCTACAGTGTTTCAAGAGTCAAGATCAGGAGTGCAAAAAGGGACAAATACTTGAATAGTTATTTAACGAATATGACCTAATTAAGAATACAAATAGAAGCGCAGATTAGCCACATGTTAATAGCGTTACACAGACAAGGAATGCATCTAAAATACAACTGCAACATATAACAACAAGCAACTGTTGGACTTTTAGAGCCAGAAGAGCATGGGACTGTCAGGCTATAAACTAGATATAACTAAGCTCACAGCTCCCCCTACTGCTGAAAGGTAGAACAGCTCTGCAGGTATTAATCTTGGAGGGGGGATGGATCGACCCTACAAATACATTTGTTTCAAGACAGTTATTAAAAATAATTTTCTTAATTATTTACAGGGTGAGCAGCTAATGAGCCGTGCGGCCGGGAGTTAATTGGAAGTGAGCGAGAGAAAGCCGAGGATAACTCCAACCAGCAGAACATCTCAAGGATTAATGCTGTGGCCCCTAAGCCGCTCAAAATAAACTACAGCACACAACTTCTCTGCCTCTTTCCCATTAAAAAAAAAAAGAAGAGATAAATCGCCCATGCGTGGCGCTGCAGGGGTTTCTTTCAACCACTGATTTACAAAGTGACAGTGCCCAGTCACAAGGACAGTTACACAGAACTATAAACCCAGTGAGAATGAGGATTGAATGGATATTGGGAAGTTGTATCAGGAGTCAGAGGCAGCAGTGCAGAGACGAGAAAGGGACAGACACAATGACAGTTACACAGAACTATAAACCCAGTGAGAATGAGGAATGAATGGATATTGGGAAGTTGTATCAGGAGTCAGAGGCAGCAGTGCAGAGACGAGAAAGGGACAGACACAATGACAGTTACACAGAACTATAAACCCAGTGAGAATGAGGAATGAATGGATATTGGGAAGTTGTATCAGGAGTCAGAGGCAGCAGTGCAGAGAAAGGGACAGACACAATGACAGTTACACAGAACTATAAACCCAGTGAGAATGAGGAATGAATGGATATTGGGAAGTTGTATCAGGAGTCAGAGGCAGCAGTGCAGAGAAAGGGACAGACACAATGACAGTTACACAGAACTATAAACCCAGTGAGAATGAGGAATGAATGGATATTGGGAAGTTGTATCAGGAGACAGGACCAGCAGTGCAGAGACGAGAAAGGGACAGTTGGACACAATGAGGAATGAATGGATATTGGGAAGTTGCTAAGTTACATTTTCTTTCATTAGGCAGAAGTGATTTTTTAGTTGGCCTTCCCCTTTAAGACAGCGGCAAAGAAAAGGGTGGCTATTGGCTCATGAACACACAATATATTCTATTCTGTGGTACAAATCAGAGACAATTTGTCACTTTGTATCAGCTCTTTGATCTGCTCCACATCTTCATCCCGTCCTTAAAGTAAATAGCAGTGAAACTGTAATTGTAGTGTCTGTGTGCGACAGTCTCCTTAAAGAATAAGGGTTATTATGTCTGGAATTCTGCTATGCATTCTCCTATACTAAGCACAATTCAGCAGGAACAGTCCCTAAGTTTGCTCATAGTCTGTACAAAGAGATCCCATAAAACTATGGCAGCATAGGTATTCCTCTGTACTAAGCACAATTCAGCAGGAACAGCCCCTAAGTTTCCTCATAGTCTGTACAGAGAGATCCCATAAAACTATGGCAGCATAGGTATTCCTCTGTACTAAGCACAATTCAGCAGGAACAGCCCCTAAGTTTCCTCATAGTCTGTACAGAGAGATCCCATAAAACTATGGCAGCATAGGTATCCCCTGTACTAAGCACAATTCAGCAGGAACAGTCCCCTAAGTTTCCTCATAGTCTGTACAGAGATCCCATAAAACTATGGCAGCATAGGTATTCCCTGTACTAAGCACAATTCAGCAGGAACAGTCCCCTAAGTTTGCTCATAGTCTGTACAGAGAGATCCCATAAAACTATGGCAGCATAGGTATTCCCTGTACTAAGCACAATTCAGCAGGAACAGCCCCTAAGTTTCCTCATAGTCTGTACAGAGAGATCCCATAAAACTATGGCAGCATAGGTATTCCCTGTACTAAGCACAATTCAGCAGGAACAGTCCCCTAAGTTTGCTCATACTCTGTACAGAGATCCCATAAAACTATGGCAGCATCAATATTCCCAGTGCTAAGCACAATTCAGCAGGAACAGTCCCCTACGTTTGCTCATAGTCTGTACAGAGAGATCCCATAAAACTATGGCAGCATCAATATTCCCAGTACTAAGCACAATTAAGTAGGAACAGTCCCCTACATTTGCTCATAGTCTGTACAGAGAGATCCCATAAAACTATGGCAGCATCAATATTTCCAGTACTAAGCACAATTAACTAGGAACAGTCCCCTACGTTTGCTCATAGTCTGTACAGAGAGATCCCATAAAACTATGGCAGCATAGGTATTCCCTGTACTAAGCACAATTCAGCAGGAACAGTCCCTAAGTTTGCTCATAGTCTGTACAGAGAGATCCCATAAAACTATGGCAGCATAGGTATTCCCTGTACTAAGCACAATTCAGCAGGAACAGTCCCCTAAGTTTCCTCATAGTCTGTACAGAGAGATCCCATAAAACTATGGCAGCATAGGTATTCCCTGTACTAAGCACAATTCAGCAGGAACAGTCCCCTAAGTTTCCTCATAGTCTGTACAGAGAGATCCCATAAAACTATGGCAGCATAGGTATTCCCTGTACTAAGCACAATTCAGCAGGAACAGTCCCCTAAGTTTGCTCATAGTCTGTACAGAGAGATCCCATAAAACTATGGCAGCATAGGTATTCCCTGTACTAAGCACAATTAAGCAGGAACAGTCCCTAAGTTTGCTCATAGTCTGTACAGAGAGATCCCATAAAACTATGGCAGCATAGGTATTCCCTGTACTAAGCACAATTCAGCAGGAACAGTCCCCTAAGTTTGCTCATAGTCTGTACAGAGAGATCCCATAAAACTATGGCAGCATAGGTATTCCCTGTACTAAGCACAATTCAGCAGGAACAGTCCCTAAGTTTGCTCATAGTCTGTACAGAGAGATCCCATAAAACTATGGCAGCATAGGTATTCCCTGTACTAAGCACAATTCAGCAGGAACAGTCCCCTAAGTTTCCTCATAGTCTGTACAGAGAGATCCCATAAAACTATGGCAGCATAGGTATTCCCTGTACTAAGCACAATTCAGCAGGAACAGTCCCTAAGTTTCCTCATAGTCTGTACAGAGAGATCCCATAAAACTATGGCAGCATAGGTATTCCCTGTACTAAGCACAAATTAAGCAGGAACAGTCCCCTAAGTTTGCTCATAGTCTGTACAGAGAGATCCCATAAAACTATGGCAGCATAGGTATTCCCTGTACTAAGCACAATTCAGCAGGAACAGTCCCCTAAGTTTGCTCATAGTCTGTACAGAGAGATCCCATAAAACTATGGCAGCATAGGTATTCCCTGTACTAAGCACAATTCAGCAGGAACAGTCCCCTAAGTTTGCTCATAGTCTGTACAGAGAGATCCCATAAAACTATGGCAGCATAGGTATTCCCTGTACTAAGCACAATTCAGCAGGAACAGTCCCTAAGTTTCCTCATAGTCTGTACAGAGAGATCCCATAAAACTATGGCAGCATAGGTATTCCCTGTACTAAGCACAATTCAGCAGGAACAGTCCCCTAAGTTTGCTCATAGTCTGTACAGAGAGATCCCATAAAACTATGGCAGCATAGGTATTCCCTGTACTAAGCACAATTTAAGCAGGAACAGTCCCTAAGTTTGCTCATAGTCTGTACAGAGAGATCCCATAAAACTATGGCAGCATAGGTATTCCCTGTACTAAGCACAATTCAGCAGGAACAGTCCCCTAAGTTTCCTCATAGTCTGTACAGAGATCCCATAAAACTATGGCAGCATAGGTATTCCCTGTACTAAGCACAATTCAGCAGGAACAGTCCCCTAAGTTTGCTCATAGTCTGTACAGAGAGATCCCATAAAACTATGGCAGCATAGGTATTCCCTGTACTAAGCACAATTCAGCAGGAACAGTCCCCTAAGTTTGCTCATAGTCTGTACAGAGAGATCCCATAAAACTATGGCAGCATAGGTATTCCCTGTACTAAGCACAATTCAGCAGGAACAGTCCCCTAAGTTTGCTCATAGTCTGTACAGAGAGATCCCATAAAACTATGGCAGCATAGGTATTCCCTGTACTAAGCACAATTCAGCAGGAACAGTCCCCTAAGTTTGCTCATAGTCTGTACAGAGAGATCCCATAAAACTATGGCAGCATAGGTATTCCCTGTACTAAGCACAATTCAGCAGGAACAGTCCCCTAAGTTTGCTCATAGTCTGTACAGAGAGATCCCATAAAACTATGGCAGCATAGGTATTCCCTGTACTAAGCACAATTCAGCAGGAACAGTCCCTAAGTTTGCTCATAGTCTGTACAGAGAGATCCCATAAAACTATGGCAGCATAGGTATTCCCTGTACTAAGCACAATTCAGCAGGAACAGTCCCCTAAGTTTGCTCATAGTCTGTACAGAGAGATCCCATAAAACTATGGCAGCATAGGTATTCCCTGTACTAAGCACAATTCAGCAGGAACAGTCCCTAAGTTTGCTCATAGTCTGTACAGAGAGATCCCATAAAACTATGGCAGCATAGGTATTCCCTGTACTAAGCACAATTCAGCAGGAACAGTCCCCTAAGTTTGCTCATAGTCTGTACAGAGAGATCCCATAAAACTATGGCAGCATAGGTATTCCCTGTACTAAGCACAATTCAGCAGGAACAGTCCCCTAAGTTTGCTCATAGTCTGTACAGAGAGATCCCATAAAACTATGGCAGCATAGGTATTCCCTGTACTAAGCACAATTCAGCAGGAACAGTCCCTAAGTTTGCTCATAGTCTGTACAGAGAGATCCCATAAAACTATGGCAGCATAGGTATTCCCTGTACTAAGCACAATTCAGCAGGAACAGTCCCCTAAGTTTGCTCATAGTCTGTACAGAGAGATCCCATAAAACTATGGCAGCATAGGTATTCCCTGTACTAAGCACAATTCAGCAGGAACAGTCCCCTAAGTTTGCTCATAGTCTGTACAGAGAGATCCCATAAAACTATGGCAGCATAGGTATTCCCTGTACTAAGCACAATTCAGCAGGAACAGTCCCTAAGTTTGCTCATAGTCTGTACAGAGAGATCCCATAAAACTATGGCAGCATAGGTATTCCCTGTACTAAGCACAATTCAGCAGGAACAGTCCCCTAAGTTTGCTCATAGTCTGTACAGAGAGATCCCATAAAACTATGGCAGCATAGGTATTCCCTGTACTAAGCACAATTCAGCAGGAACAGTCCCCTAAGTTTGCTCATAGTCTGTACAGAGAGATCCCATAAAACTATGGCAGCATAGGTATTCCCTGTACTAAGCACAATTCAGCAGGAACAGTCCCTAAGTTTGCTCATAGTCTGTACAGAGAGATCCCATAAAACTATGGCAGCATAGGTATTCCCTGTACTAAGCACAATTCAGCAGGAACAGTCCCCTAAGTTTGCTCATAGTCTGTACAGAGAGATCCCATAAAACTATGGCAGCATAGGTATTCCCTGTACTAAGCACAATTCAGCAGGAACAGTCCCCTAAGTTTGCTCATAGTCTGTACAGAGAGATCCCATAAAACTATGGCAGCATAGGTATTCCCTGTACTAAGCACAATTCAGCAGGAACAGTCCCCTAAGTTTGCTCATAGTCTGTACAGAGAGATCCCATAAAACTATGGCAGCATAGGTATTCCCTGTACTAAGCACAATTCAGCAGGAACAGTCCCTAAGTTTGCTCATAGTCTGTACAGAGAGATCCCATAAAACTATGGCAGCATAGGTATTCCCTGTACTAAGCACAATTCAGCAGGAACAGTCCCCTAAGTTTGCTCATAGTCTGTACAGAGAGATCCCATAAAACTATGGCAGCATAGGTATTCCCTGTACTAAGCACAATTCAGCAGGAACAGTCCCCTAAGTTTGCTCATAGTCTGTACAGAGAGATCCCATAAAACTATGGCAGCATAGGTATTCCCTGTACTAAGCACAATTCAGCAGGAACAGTCCCTAAGTTTGCTCATAGTCTGTACAGAGAGATCCCATAAAACTATGGCAGCATCAATATTCCCAGTACTAAGCACAATTCAGCAGGAACAGTCCCCTACGTTTGCTCATAGTCTGTACAGAGAGATCCCATAAAACTATGGCAGCATAGGTATTCCCTGTACTAAGCACAATTCAGCAGGAACAGTCCCCTAAGTTTCCTCATAGTCTGTACAGAGAGATCCCATAAAACTATGGCAGCATCAATATTCCCAGTACTAAGCACAATTCAGCAGGAACAGTCCCCTAAGTTTGCTCATAGTCTGTACAGAGAGATCCCATAAAACTATGGCAGCATAGGTATTCCCTGTACTAAGCACAATTCAGCAGGAACAGTCCCCTAAGTTTGCTCATAGTCTGTACAGAGAGATCCCATAAAACTATGGCAGCATCAATATTCCCAGTACTAAGCACAATTCAGCAGGAACAGTCCCCTACGTTTGCTCATAGTCTGTACAAAGAGATCCCATAAAACTATGGCAGCATAGGTATTCCTCTGTACTAAGCACAATTCAGCAGGAACAGTCCCTAAGTTTGCTCATAGTCTGTACAGAGAGATCCCATAAAACTATGGCAGCATAGGTATTCCCTGTACTAAGCACAATTCAGCAGGAACAGTCCCCTAAGTTTGCTCATACTCTGTACAGAGATCCCATAAAACTATGGCAGCATAGGTATTCCCTGTACTAAGCACAATTCAGCAGGAACAGTCCCCTAAGTTTGCTCATAGTCTGTACAGAGAGATCCCATAAAACGATGGCAGCATAGGTATTCCCCTATACTAAGCACAATTCAGCAGGAACAGCCCCTAAGTTTGCTCATAGTCTGTACAGAGAGATCCCATAAAACTATGGCAGCATAGGTATTCCCTGTACTAAGCACAATTCAGCAGGAACAGTCCCCTAAGTTTGCTCATAGTCTGTACAGAGAGATCCCATAAAACTATGGCAGCATAGGTATTCCCTGTACTAAGCACAATTCAGCAGGAACAGTCCCCTAAGTTTGCTCATAGTCTGTACAGAGAGATCCCATAAAACTATGGCAGCATAGGTATTCCCTGTACTAAGCACAATTCAGCAGGAACAGTCCCCTAAGTTTGCTCATAGTCTGTACAGAGAGATCCCATAAAACTATGGCAGCATAGGTATTCCCTGTACTAAGCACAATTCAGCAGGAACAGTCCCTAAGTTTGCTCATAGTCTGTACAGAGAGATCCCATAAAACTATGGCAGCATAGGTATTCCCTGTACTAAGCACAATTCAGCAGGAACAGTCCCCTAAGTTTGCTCATAGTCTGTACAGAGAGATCCCATAAAACTATGGCAGCATAGGTATTCCCTGTACTAAGCACAATTCAGCAGGAACAGTCCCCTAAGTTTGCTCATAGTCTGTACAGAGAGATCCCATAAAACTATGGCAGCATAGGTATTCCCTGTACTAAGCACAATTCAGCAGGAACAGCCCCTAAGTTTCCTCATAGTCTGTACAGAGAGATCCCATAAAACTATGGCAGCATCAATATTCCCAGTACTAAGCACAATTCAGCAGGAACAGTCCCCTACGTTTGCTCATAGTCTGTACAGAGAGATCCCATAAAACTATGGCAGCATCAATATTCCCAGTACTAAGCACAATTAAGCAGGAACAGTCCCCTAAGTTTGCTCATAGTCTGTACAAAGAGATCCCATAAAACTATGGCAGCATAGGTATTCCCTGTACTAAGCACAATTCAGCAGGAACAGTCCCCTAAGTTTGCTCATAGTCTGTACAGAGAGATCCCATAAAACTATGGCAGCATAGGTATTCCCTGTACTAAGCACAATTCAGCAGGAACAGTCCCTAAGTTTGCTCATAGTCTGTACAGAGAGATCCCATAAAACTATGGCAGCATAGGTATTCCCTGTACTAAGCACAATTCAGCAGGAACAGTCCCCTAAGTTTGCTCATAGTCTGTACAGAGAGATCCCATAAAACTATGGCAGCATAGGTATTCCCTGTACTAAGCACAATTCAGCAGGAACAGTCCCCTAAGTTTGCTCATAGTCTGTACAGAGAGATCCCATAAAACTATGGCAGCATCAATATTCCCAGTACTAAGCACAATTCAGCAGGAACAGTCCCCTACGTTTGCTCATAGTCTGTACAGAGAGATCCCATAAAACTATGGCAGCATAGGTATTCCCTGTACTAAGCACAATTCAGCAGGAACAGTCCCTAAGTTTGCTCATAGTCTGTACAGAGAGATCCCATAAAACTATGGCAGCATAGGTATTCCCTGTACTAAGCACAATTCAGCAGGAACAGTCCCTAAGTTTGCTCATAGTCTGTACAGAGAGATCCCATAAAACTATGGCAGCATAGGTATTCCCTGTACTAAGCACAATTCAGCAGGAACAGCCCCTAAGTTTGCTCATAGTCTGTACAGAGAGATCCCATAAAACTATGGCAGCATAGGTATTCCCTGTACTAAGCACAATTCAGCAGGAACAGTCCCCTAAGTTTGCTCATAGTCTGTACAGAGAGATCCCATAAAACTATGGCAGCATAGGTATTCCCTGTACTAAGCACAATTCAGCAGGAACAGTCCCCTAAGTTTGCTCATAGTCTGTACAGAGAGATCCCATAAAACTATGGCAGCATAGGTATTCCCTGTACTAAGCACAATTCAGCAGGAACAGTCCCCTAAGTTTGCTCATAGTCTGTACAGAGAGATCCCATAAAACTATGGCAGCATAGGTATTCCTCTGTACTAAGCACAATTCAGCAGGAACAGTCCCCTAAGTTTGCTCATAGTCTGTACAGAGAGATCCCATAAAACTATGGCAGCATAGGTATTCCCTGTACTAAGCACAATTCAGCAGGAACAGTCCCTAAGTTTGCTCATAGTCTGTACAGAGAGATCCCATAAAACGATGGCAGCATAGGTATTCCCCTATACTAAGCACAATTCAGCAGGAACAGCCCCTAAGTTTGCTCATAGTCTGTACAGAGAGATCCCATAAAACTATGGCAGCATAGGTATTCCCTGTACTAAGCACAATTCAGCAGGAACAGTCCCTAAGTTTGCTCATAGTCTGTACAGAGAGATCCCATAAAACTATGGCAGCATAGGTATTCCCTGTACTAAGCACAATTCAGCAGGAACAGTCCCTAAGTTTGCTCATAGTCTGTACAGAGAGATCCCATAAAACTATGGCAGCATAGGTATTCCCTGTACTAAGCACAATTCAGCAGGAACAGTCCCCTAAGTTTGCTCATAGTCTGTACAGAGAGATCCCATAAAACTATGGCAGCATAGGTATTCCCTGTACTAAGCACAATTCAGCAGGAACAGTCCCTAAGTTTGCTCATAGTCTGTACAGAGAGATCCCATAAAACTATGGCAGCATAGGTATTCCCTGTACTAAGCACAATTCAGCAGGAACAGTCCCCTAAGTTTGCTCATAGTCTGTACAGAGAGATCCCATAAAACTATGGCAGCATAGGTATTCCCTGTACTAAGCACAATTCAGCAGGAACAGTCCCTAAGTTTGCTCATAGTCTGTACAGAGAGATCCCATAAAACTATGGCAGCATAGGTATTCCCTGTACTAAGCACAATTCAGCAGGAACAGTCCCCTAAGTTTGCTCATAGTCTGTACAGAGAGATCCCATAAAACTATGGCAGCATAGGTATTCCCTGTACTAAGCACAATTCAGCAGGAACAGTCCCCTAAGTTTGCTCATAGTCTGTACAGAGAGATCCCATAAAACTATGGCAGCATAGGTATTCCCTGTACTAAGCACAATTCAGCAGGAACAGTCCCCTAAGTTTGCTCATAGTCTGTACAGAGAGATCCCATAAAACTATGGCAGCATAGGTATTCCCTGTACTAAGCACAATTCAGCAGGAACAGTCCCCTAAGTTTGCTCATAGTCTGTACAGAGAGATCCCATAAAACTATGGCAGCATAGGTATTCCCTGTACTAAGCACAATTCAGCAGGAACAGTCCCCTAAGTTTGCTCATAGTCTGTACAGAGAGATCCCATAAAACTATGGCAGCATAGGTATTCCCTGTACTAAGCACAATTCAGCAGGAACAGTCCCTAAGTTTGCTCATAGTCTGTACAGAGAGATCCCATAAAACTATGGCAGCATAGGTATTCCCTGTACTAAGCACAATTCAGCAGGAACAGTCCCCTAAGTTTGCTCATAGTCTGTACAGAGAGATCCCATAAAACTATGGCAGCATAGGTATTCCCTGTACTAAGCACAATTCAGCAGGAACAGTCCCCTAAGTTTGCTCATAGTCTGTACAGAGAGATCCCATAAAACTATGGCAGCATCAGTATTCCCAGTACTAAGCACAATTCAGCAGGAACAGTCCCCTACGTTTGCTCATAGTCTGTACAGAGAGATCCCATAAAACTATGGCAGCATAGGTATTCCCTGTACTAAGCACAATTCAGCAGGAACAGTCCCTAAGTTTGCTCATAGTCTGTACAGAGAGATCCCATAAAACTATGGCAGCATAGGTATTCCCTGTACTAAGCACAATTCAGCAGGAACAGTCCCTAAGTTTGCTCATAGTCTGTACAGAGAGATCCCATAAAACTATGGCAGCATAGGTATTCCCTGTACTAAGCACAATTCAGCAGGAACAGTCCCTAAGTTTGCTCATAGTCTGTACAGAGAGATCCCATAAAACTATGGCAGCATAGGTATTCCCTGTACTAAGCACAATTCAGCAGGAACAGTCCCTAAGTTTGCTCATAGTCTGTACAGAGAGATCCCATAAAACTATGGCAGCATAGGTATTCCCTGTACTAAGCACAATTCAGCAGGAACAGTCCCCTAAGTTTGCTCATAGTCTGTACAGAGAGATCCCATAAAACTATGGCAGCATAGGTATTCCCTGTACTAAGCACAATTCAGCAGGAACAGTCCCTAAGTTTGCTCATAGTCTGTACAGAGAGATCCCATAAAACTATGGCAGCATAGGTATTCCCTGTACTAAGCACAATTCAGCAGGAACAGTCCCTAAGTTTGCTCATAGTCTGTACAGAGAGATCCCATAAAACTATGGCAGCATAGGTATTCCCTGTACTAAGCACAATTCAGCAGGAACAGTCCCCTAAGTTTGCTCATAGTCTGTACAGAGAGATCCCATAAAACTATGGCAGCATAGGTATTCCCTGTACTAAGCACAATTCAGCAGGAACAGTCCCTAAGTTTGCTCATAGTCTGTACAGAGAGATCCCATAAAACTATGGCAGCATAGGTATTCCCTGTACTAAGCACAATTCAGCAGGAACAGTCCCCTAAGTTTGCTCATAGTCTGTACAGAGAGATCCCATAAAACTATGGCAGCATAGATATTCCCTGTACTAAGCACAATTCAGCAGGAACAGTCCCCTACGTTTGCTCATAGTCTGTACAGAGAGATCCCATAAAACTATGGCAGCATAGGTATCCCTATGTCTGTAGGGAAATGAGAGAGAGCAGGTGTGTAATCTGATCTCTCTGCATGACCAGCAGAAGCCCAGGATCGTGTGGCTCTTTGGAGCCTGCTTCAGTACTCCAGGCCCAGGCTTTCGGGCCTAGCCTGGAGGAAAGTTTGCAGCCTGATTCAAGCTCTAAAATCTCAGAGTTTGAATCTGTGGAACAACTGTCAGCTGCTGGGGGAGCTTCCCAGGCAGTGAGTATGGAGGAGTCCCCAGCTGGATCCCACAGATATTGTGGTGCAGTGGAAGCCCAGGCAGGTGAGAACAACATGGAGCCCCAGGCCCTGCAACCTGCCTCAGAGGGGAGAAGCAAGGGGAGCACAAAGCCTGAAGCTGGAGGTGACGGTGCAGAAGTGAGGAGGAGTGAGAGGACAAGGCAGAGACAAAGAGGTGCAGCTGAGGAGAAGGAGAAAGCTCACACTTTAAGATCTGGAGCAAAAACTGTGAGTAGTAAATCTCCGTCTAATGCTAAGAAACTCCAGCGTTCTGCCTCTGTGGGTGTTTTACCTGATGTCACTGCAGTGAGGGGAGAAGGGACTGTAAATGCAAAAGGTGTATTGTGTGGGAAAAAGCAAGGTGGGGGCAAAGCTGTGTCACAGTCACCTGTGAGAAAACTACATCTCCCAGCATCCCCTGTAAGCCTTGCATCTGGCAGCCAAATCAGACTGAATGACTGTGATGGAAATGCAGGGGTTAATGCTGTGTCATACTCACCTGTGAATAAAGAGCTGGATCATCCAGGTTTCCCAGCATCCCCTGTAAGCCGTGACTCAGGTAGCCAGATAATTGTCTCTGATTGTGATATTGTGCCAGAAACTCCCCATGATGTGTGTGCAGCAAGGGAAAGTGCATTTGGGAAGGGAAAAGCTACAGATGTGAGTGGAAAGATCATTGCTGTTACTGCTGAGCTTTCTCTTACTGGGGAGGCCAAACCTCAGGTTTCAGCAGGTAATGAGACATCTGCACCCAGTCCAGCAATTAACCCTGTAGCTGCCAAATCTGCACCTGATACTGCCTGTAACTCTGATATATCTGATGATGAATCTCAGTTTTCTTGTGAATCAGCTTCTGCCTCAGGTGCATCTGCAGCGCTTGTGGTACGTCCAAAACAGGCCCCCAAGTCCCCTACTGCAGAGAGCCCCCCGGTGCCCTGTCCTGAGGATATTCCAGCGATCATTAAGCAGCTGACACAAGCCTACAGTGATAAAAAGAAGAAAGAGGCAGAAATTGTGCAGCAACTAAAGCTGATCAGAGCTGCTAATAAGAACAAAAGAGGAAGACTGGAGTTGGACATGATCACTCTTAAAGGGGAACTCTTTGAGGTGGAAGTGACCATTGAGAGGTTACTGACTAAAGCGGGGCCCTGGAGGGAGCGTTTTGAAAACATGGAGAGATTTGAAAAAATGCAAAAGTCTCTCAAGGAGCAAGTTCCCTATCGCACTCGCAAGCCCAGCAGTACCAGCCATTCTGCCTCATCTGACACAGAAGGGGAATTTAAAAAGCCTGAAGCCCCAAGCAGGAGTTTAAAGAGAGCGCCACCCAAAGGCCGAGGAAGTGAGACCATCAACTGGCAGCATATGGCGTTTGATGTAAAGGATGTCAAGGAACAGGGAAAGAAGAAAGCGGAAATGAAACAGCGGCCCCATGTTACATCAGTGGCCCCAGAGAGTTTCAGCCTAACCCAAGAAGAATTTCCGCCATTGTTACCTGTAGCCAAACAGCATGAGCCATCACAGAGCCAGAGGCCACAAGAGGATGTTTCTCCAGCAATGGAAGTATCATCCAATCATTCAGCTGCGAGTGGCGTGTCTGGGGTGGTGCATGGAGATGAGTCTGCTGTGAATGCTGGCGTGTCTGTAGCGACGCTTGGAGAAGCGAGTGTTCACAGTGACCCAGTGGTGATGGGCGCACAAGAGGTGTTGGTGGTGGGTAATAAAGAGTCTGGGAATACTGGGCAAAAAAAAGCACAACAGGTACATGGTACTGAAGGCCAAAAATATGCTGAGCAAGCTTCATCTTCTGGGGTGGACCCTAGGGCTACATCTTCTGGGGACCCTAGAGCTCCATCTTCTGGGGTAGACCCTGGGGCTTCGTCTTCCGGGGTGGACCCTAGGGCTTCATCTTCTGGGGTGGACCCTAAAGCATCAGGAAGATTTTGGGAGAGAAGGAGATTATTCCCTGCAGGTGAAGGGCCTTCCTTTGGTGGTCAGGCATTCCGTAGGAAAAACTGTGTTAAGCTGATGTGGGAAGGGAATATAGAGGATGCCCCAAAGAGAACCTACATTATTAGGAAACTGCTAGAAGGCTCAGCTAAATTTAAAGCTAGCAATGACCTAGACGCCTGTATTGTACAATCCGCTACAGAATGGGATGTGAGTTTCAAAATCCCACAGGGGTTAGATGTTTTTTGGAGGCTTTTTGAGACCCTAAAATCACAGCCAGAATGGCAGAATTTTGATGCTATGCCAATATCTAAGCCAGAGGTAAAAAAGATCACCATCATGGTTAAAAACGAAGGTGTCCCTGTGGATGATGTGCTCACATGGCTGAAGCTTCAGTGCACAGTCCTCTCCCCATTAAACCGTGTACTTGAAGATGATGTGTGGACGGGGGGCTGGAAAACTGAAGTCAAGTTAAATGTGGTTAATAATGTCCCTCAACATTTGCCCAACACATTTTTCATAGGCAAAGAAAGGTGCATCTGCTTCTATGCTGGCCAGGCCAAAAGGTGCTATAAATGTGGGTCACTTAATCACCTGGCCAGTGCCTGTGCTGTAGAGAAGTGTATCCTCTGTGGGAAAATTGGCCATACAAAGCGTTTCTGTAAGGACATAAAGTGTAACCTGTGTGGTAATATGGGGCATCCTCACCGCTTGTGCCCTATGGCCTCTCATAATAAAAACAAGTATAATCCTGTAGTGGAAAATCAGGTAGAACAGGAAGAAGATCAACTGTTGATAGAGGCTGTTCATGAGATAGAAAACCAGCAGAGAGAGGAACAACCGCAAAGGCACGAGGGCACAAATCCTAACCAACCCCAACAGAGAAAGAGAAGAGAGGATCAGGATGATACAGGAAGGAAGGTCCAACATCAGAGAGGGCAGACTCCTACTCACAGGGAGGTAGATCAGAGATCAGCACCACAGCCATGCCCATCAAGTGCCACAAAAGGTCCCTCACAAACAGTGATAGGCCCCAAAATCTCCCCAGATCCCAAGCCACAGACAGATCCTCCAGGTACAATAAGTCCCACACCTACCCAATGCATCAGTGAGACTCCTGTATCCATGTCAGAGGAATCCCCCTACACAAAGAAGAAAAAGAAAAAGAAAGGAAAACTTAAACGTACTCTGCAAGAATCCCAATCCCCAAGCGAAGAGAACTGGCAGGTAGTTACAGGCTCTAGCAAAGCAAAAAAGACCCCTGGAGTCATGTGCTTTAGTCCAGAGACATCCAATCGCTATGCCCAACTACAAAGCGATGATTCGGATGAGGAAGACTCTTGGGGGTCAAAGATGGAGAGGGAAGAGTTTCAGAGGATAAATCAGGAGATCTATCTGGAGCAGATGGAGGTACAGCAGTCAGACGCTAGGGACCAGGAGATAACCCCAAAAGATAGTGGAGGCATCTCTGTGGTTGAGCCCATTTCAGCCTCTTTGGCTGACAAACCAGATAGGACTGGGCTTATTCCTAGTGTAGATCTGGCCATAGATGATGAGACAGTCCATCTTGGAGATGAGGATCCTATACCTGCAGGGGTCCAGGTTAAAAGATTTGGAGAAGGTGTATGTGATGGTGAAAGTGAAGGGAAGAAGGCCAAAAATAAAACAACATAATGGCTACACAACCTCTTAGAATTTACACATCTAATGTGTGCAGCATCCGTTCGCCAAAGGCAAGGTTTTTGGCTTATTCTAGTCTCTCATCCTCTGATGGAGACATATTTTTCCTTCAGGAGACTCGACTGACTGCAAGGGCTGACCTTCAGAGGGCAGCTTCAGAGTGGCACCATGGGCCCTCATTCTGGTCAATAGCAGCTGAGCCATGTGGTGGTGTGGGGGTGCTGTTCAGATCTGAATTAAATGTAGTTGTACATCGACTTGTGGAAATCCAGGTAGGCAGGTGTCTCCTTCTTGACATCACAGCCAGAGGCAGGAAGATGCGCCTTATTAATATCTATGGGCCACAATCTTGCCAAGAAAGAAGTGCACTGCTGTCTGATATGAGACAGTACCTCCACACTTCCCTTCCAGTGTTTCTGGCTGGAGATTTCAACCAGGTATTAAGGCCACAAGATAGGACGGGAACTAGAGTAAATAACTCAGAAGGCTTCCTTAACCGTATCATCCAGCAGGCAGACCTAGTGGATGTTGCTATCTGCAATGGTCGTGTTGGCAGGCATACTTACCATTGTGCAGGAAGATCTAGTCGCCTTGATATGGCCTTTGTTAAGAAGGGGGAGTCATTCACTGATGTACGTGAGCAGCCTGTTGAATATTCTGACCACTTTGCAGTTTCTTTCCTGTGGGGGGTTTCTTCCATCCCGAGTAGGGGGAGAGGGCTGTGGAGGCTTAGCACCAGTATCCTGGCAGAGGAGTCATCAAAGCGTATCTTTAGGATGCGTCTTCAGAGCGAGTTTGATAGGGTTGACTTTTATGACTCTGTGTCATCGTGGTGGGAGGATGCCAAGGAGTCATTCCGAACTCTCTTCAGAAAGCTATCTGTACGTAGGGAGGGAGAGAAATACAAAAGATACCTGTCCCTACGAAAGAAGTTGGAGGCCTGTATTTCGGACGGGGTGGATGGGTCAAAGCTGAACCAGCTGAAGGCCGAGATCAGGCGGCATCAGTACAGCCGGTACAGATCTTTGGTTCTGGAGAGGGATTACGGGAGTTTTCACTCGCCGGACCCTTTTCAGAATTACAAGGAATCTGTGGCCAGGAAGTTAATAACAGGCCTCATGGACACCCAGGGTGATTTGCAGACTACCAGGGAGGGCATCCTGGGTGTTGTGAGGTCTTACTATGCCGACCTTTTCCGGAACAAGGCTTTGGATGGGGAGAGGCTGACTGACTTCTTGGAGGCGACCCCAAGGCCTGATACATCTAATTTGGACTTTTCCCCTTTGGAAGCAGAAATCACAGAGGCCGAGGTAAGAACAGCTATTGACAGCCTTCATAAGAAGAAAGCGCCAGGCCCAGACGGCTTAACAGCCGAGTTTTATAAGACCTTCAAAGATGAGTTGGCCCCGGTCCTCGTGGAGGTCTTTAGAGACAGTCTGGCGGAGGGCATCTTGCCCCCCTCCATGAGGGCATCTTCTTTGATTCTGCTTTCAAAGGGTAAGAACCCAGAGCATATTGAGAACTGGAGGCCTATTGCCCTTCTCAATAATGATAGAAAGATTCTCGCAAGGGTACTTTTTGACAGACTTATTCAGTTCTCAGGCACGTTATTGTCAGGCTTTCAATTCGGCACGGTGAAAGGGCGGAGCATCTTTGGGGCTCTTCTTACTATCAGGGAGACCTTAGAAGTATGCAAAGCTCAGAGCAAGGGCTGCTACATTGTCTCTTTGGATCAGGCCAAGGCTTTTGACCGGGTGAATCATCAGTACCTGTGGTCTACTTTGTCAAAGTACGGCATCCCGGGCAAATTTATCCAATGGCTGGCAGCTTTGTATGAAGGGGCCGTAAGCTTCCCACTTGTCAATGGTTGGAGAGGAGATGATTTCAATGTGGAGTCTGGAGTGCGACAGGGTTGCCCCTTAAGCCCACTCTTGTACGTTTTTGCCATAGACCCATTGCTGCGCAGTCTAGAGAGTTGTGGCTTGAGGGGTATATCGGTCCCCAGATGTCAGACATTGACATCCCTCGCCTACGCGGACGATGTGACAGTTGTGGTATCCAGTCTGAAGGACAGGAGGCTGCTTAACGAGACCATCGAAAGTTACTCTGAGGCCTCTGGGTCAATGATTAACCGTGACAAGTCGGAGGCTTTTTGGACGTTGAACGGTGAGCCTGACTTCCAGCTCTCCGAATTTTCAACTGCCCCATCCCACATAAAGATCCTGGGGATAAAGTTTGGGAGGGAAGACAATTGCAGGCTAAATTGGGATGAGAAATTGGATGCCGGAACAGCAAAGGTCCAGCGATGGAAGGGATGGAGGCTGGCCTACAGGGAAAAGGTGAAGCTTATCAAGGCCTACCTGATCCCTCTGTTTTTGTTTGTAGCGTACGTGTATCCATTGCCAGAATCTCTCTACGCCAGGGTCCACAGCCTGTTTTTCCAGTTGCTCTGGGGACACAGGCTGAATCCAGTCAAAAGGGGGATAACGTACCTGCAGCGGAAGGAGGGTGGTTTGGGCATGTTGTGCCCAGTGGCTTTCTTTGGGTCACTTTTCCTGAAGTTTAACTTTGGGGGTTTGGCCCAAGGAAATGATTCCCTGTGGGAAATCTGTATCAGGAACTGGGTATCGCCTTTTGTAGGGACATGGTTTCAAGGCGATAGAATGAAGAGATTTCGGATAATACAGGGATCCCTCCCATCACACCTAGTTCTCGCTCTGAAGATTCTGAAGAGGTGGGATGTCAGGGTGGGTGAGCTGGTAACATCTTCCCGAAGGCAGTTGTACCACAGGGTGATCAGGGACTATTTTGCTGTTCCTCTTGCTCTGAGAGACTGTGTGGGTGACATCCTTCAGGAAAGCCTTCGCCATCTTAATGGCAAGAGACTCCCCCCTAAGTTCTTTGACAACAGTTGGCTGTCACTCCAAGGGAAACTCTATGTCCGGGGCAACTTGAATTATCTTAGTATTGGCAGCAAAAATTGCCCCTGGGAGTGTGAAGTGGAGGAGACCCAGGATCACTTTCTGGTCAGTTGCCCTGTGACTAGAGATGTGTATGGTCAGTTAGCTGCAGCTCTTAAAGTTCCCGTCCTGAACAACTTGACCTATAGAGAGTCAGCCTATGGGGTTTCTGCCAGGCAACATCTGCTGGACCGTGAGACCCTCTACATTATCATTGCCTGCACACGGTATCAGATCTGGCAGCATAGGTGCAGGAGAACCTTTGGCTTTTCTGGTGCTACTCCTGATAATATTGTTAGAGCAACTCTGGTTCAGTTGAGTTTCCTGAAGGAAAATGAGATAAGAAGGTCTGCGGCTAATAGAAAGCGATGGCAATGGGTGTACTTTCCTCCTTCATAAGTTTGCCATCTTGTATGTTGTGTATAAACTGTTATATTGGTATTAGTATCGTCTCCCACACTCTGATACTGCTCTCCTTTTATCCTCAGGGTGATGGCAACATGTCCTGGAAACAATTTGTTTTTGTGCTTCCTGCATTTCTGGAAGAGGTTGGGGGTGTCTGGATATTGTTTTTGTGTTGGGGTGGTAAAAAGGCCACATGGACAAAAACAGGACTTTGCAAGTCTGGCCTTATGAGTTGGTGATTTGGACTATTGCCTATGGACAGAGGGATGGACTCTGCGGGCAGGAGGGTGTATGGGTGGGCTTGTTCCTTTTTTGATTTTCTGATATGTTAATGTTTTGAATTAATGTAAGTGAATTTTTATAATAAAAATCATAGTCTGTACAGAGAGAGCCCATAAACTATGGCAGCATAGGAATTCCCTTGTACTATGCACAATTCAGCAGGAACAGTCCCCTAAGTTTGCTCATAGTCTGTACAGAGAGATCCCATAAAACTATGGCAGCATAGGTATTCCCTGTACTAAGCACAATTCAGCAGGAACAGTCCCCTAAGTTTGCTCATAGTCTGTACAGAGAGATCCCATAAAACTATGGTAGCATAGGTATTCCCTGTACTAAGCACAACAACTTTTTATATTTTGGGACAAAATAATTGCCTTATAAACCCGCTGGTTGGAAATGTCCGTTCCCCCCCCCGTGCTTTTCATTCATCCAGGTCATGGTATATCTAGTATAGTTACAGCAAGTGATTTAGAGCTGGAGATTGGCGATGAGCGTGCACCTGTCAGAATACCAAGATCTATGAATGAACCTACTCTAATTCATAAACCTCGTCATTCAAACTGGGGCACACATTTCTATTAGAGAACCTGCTGATAAAATGTGCTTTATTTTGCAACATCATGTAAACACGTGATTCAGAGCTACTTCCAATGTATTTCTCTCAGAGTTGTACTGGCACAGATGGATGAGTGTGCACCAGCTGCAAGTCCCACTAACAGCCATGAATGAAAATTCACATGACTGTTAGATGTTACTTGAAACTGGGCCACACAATGTAACATTAGGGGGCCGATTCACCAAGGGTCGAATGTCGAGGGTTAATTAACCCTCGATGTTCGACTGGGAATTAAAATCCTTCGAATATCGAAGTCGAAGGATTTTAGCGCAAATAGTTCCATCAAACAATCGAATGAATAATCCATCGATCGAACGATTAAATCCGTCAAATCGAACTATTCGAAGGATTTTAATCCAAGGATCGAAGGATTATCGTTCGACCAAAAAAATTTAGGAAAGCCTATGGGGACCTTCCCCAGAGGCTAACATTGAGTTCCGTAGGTTTTAGATGGCAAACTAGGGGGTCGAAGTTTTTCTTAAAGAGACAGTACTTCCACTATCGAATAGTCGAACGATTTTTAGTTCGAATTAGCCCATTCGATGGTCGAAGTAGCCCAAAAACACTTCCAAATTCGAAGTTTTTTTACTTCGAATCCTTCACTCGAGCTTGGTGAATTGGCCCCTAGGTAATCGAGTGATTCAGAGCTAGAGACAGCCTACTTCTACTCCTATGGCTCTGAAATACTGTAAATACTAGTCAACCTGTTGGTATATGTGTGAGAATAAAAATACACACAAACCACTTCAATAGTAGTGTCAGGAAGCAAGTTGTGTAGGTGTGCGATCTCCACTGCCCTCCTCTCTCCCACTCGCTGTCCCCTTCTCATCTGCTGTGGCTCCACCTGCAAAATGTAAAACAAGCAACTCAGGTGCACATCTTTGTCATATTACAATATAGGTGCCCAGTTCTATTAAACGGCAAATTGGTATGAATGTGATAAATCATAGTAAAAACACAGTAATACAAAAAAACTGACAAAGAGGGATGGGTGTGCACCAACTGGCGTCCCCACTTACAGCCATGAACCGTGTGATTTTACATGACTGTAAGGTGGAGACACTAAAGGGGCCACATGTCTGATAAACAGCTTGTCTTGTGTCTGTTGTTATTCGGAGGTGGAGACGGGCGATGAGCGTGCACTTGTCAGAGTGGCGAGATTCATGAATGAACATACTCACATCCATGAAACTTGCCATCCAAACTGGGGCACACATTTCTATTAGAGAACATGCTGTGCAGTGGTGATGGTGATTTAGCAACACAGAATATGGTACATACAGTTAGAATAAACACTCACGTTAAATCAAGTGATTTTGGAGACTGGCGATGGGCATGCACTTGTCAGAAAGGCAAGATGCAGGTATGAACATACTCACATCCATGCTCTCTTGCCCTTCTAACTGGGGCACACATTTCTATTAGAGAACCTGTTGTGCACTGGTGATGGAGAAACTGCTGGCACAGATAGATTGATGCACCCCGGGGTGCTGTGGGTTCTGGCAAATGCCAGAGGGGCTGCTATAAGGTGCCATAGAAAGTCACTATTTAGTGGGCTGGTGGGGGCTGTTTGGGCCTCTGTGTACCTGAAATGCCCGGGCCTATTTTAATTCTCAGTCCGGACCTGGTGTAAAGTGAAGGTCTCACCAACTCCCAGTGATAATGAAAGAAGAAAGAGATCCTGTGAGGCAGAGCAGATACAGGGAAGCAGTCTGGCAGCTTAATCCACACTGAGCTTGGGATGCTGGTGTAGGGAAAGGCTTCCTGAATTCCTGAGGAGATCCACTGTCACGGAGGCTGCTGGGAAATCCACAGTCCAGATCGGGTGTACACGCTGGCAACTCACTACAGGGCTGAAGTCCTATCTATCCTACAGGGATTACTTCCCCAGCAATAGCTCAGGCAGCTGCACTAGTTCCACTCACTATGATGGCTGACTGGAAAGGGTTAACTAACTCCCTGTGCTCTGACTATGGGATTCCCTATATGGGTAAATATTCTATAGGTGAAATCCCTGGCTTCCTACTCAGATAAATCAGCAGGAACACTCACAGCAGTAGTTCTGTGCAGAGACCATGCTTTCTTCTTCTCTCCTTCCTGGTTAACCTAAGCCTCACTTTCATTTTGGCTCCAAACTTCATTCAGAGAGGTCACAAGGTCAGAAGCAAATCCTTCTTGCTGATTGGCCAGACTGTGGCTGAAAACAGTCTCACTGCAGTGCAAGCAGCAGCCATGCTTTTGGTGGATCCAGATTTAAAGTCGCAGGGTTATGCAGTTAGGGAAATGGCAAATAGAGGGATGGGTGTGCACCAACTGGCGTCCCCACTTACAGCCATGAACAGGCTGGCAAATATGGCGACCGGATGACTTGTTAAATATGGGTCCTTTCAAACGGTTACCTTCCAGGTGGCCTGTCTATATGCTAACCTTGCCATCTCTCACATTCCCAAAAGCATTCGGCCTAAGGTCCCCTACTGCCCGGCAGACATGCCAGACCAGTGCAAGTTAACCTAAAGTGCCTGGCCCATCCAAGGCTGTCCTCTGGGCCCTGGAATTGCTAGAGCTCACTGAAGCCCAGTAAGGGGAATCTGAGCAGGACTGTGTCATTCAATTGCTATTGAGCCCTAGCAATTTGATGGCCAAGTTAATAGCCTTGGATGGGCCAGGCACTTTAGGTTAACTTGCACTGGCCTGGCATGTCTGCCAGAACTGCAATACTGCTTTTGGGAATGAGTAGGGTTGCCACCTTTTCCGAATTGTTTTACCGGCCTGGTGGGGGGCGGGAACAAAAAGGGGCGGGTGTGACGTCACCCTGCCGGTATTTTACCGGCCTAGCCGGTAAAACACCTGCCAAGGCCGGTGCAATGTAGCTGCCGGTAAATTTGTAATACCCTTAAAAAAAACCCTCGGCCAGCCCCCAATACCTTGTCCATCGGTTCTTGTCCTGGCCGCGCCGTGGCCCCGCCCCTTTGCAGCATAACACCGCCCCTTTGACGTCGCGTCACGCCCCCTTTTTGTAACCGCCCCCACCAGCCGGAATTTTTTGGGGAAAAGGTGGCAACCCTATGAATGGTGCGTGGGATATGGGCTGGGTGAGTTCAAGTAGGGTTACCTTCAGAAATAATGGGGCGTCATGTACCCGCAAGGCTACTCTCATACAGCCTAATCCCACGAATGAACCTCTTAAAGGGATACTGTCATGTTAAAAAATATTGTTTGTGACATAAAGTCCTGAGATTTCCCTCCCCTAATTTACATATGCAAATTAGGATTCAGTTCGGACGGACAGAAGGATTCGGTCGAATCCGAATCCTGCTGAAAAAGGCAGAATCCTGGCCAAATCCCGAGTCGAATCCTGAATTCGATGCATCCCTAGTTATGACCCATGTGCCCCCTCAAGTCACTGATTGGTTAGTGGCTGGTAACCAATCAGTGGAAACCTAGAGAGCTGCAAAGAAGGAAGTAGTGTTCTGACTTTTATATTAGACATCCAATCACTCCAGCCTTTATACATTACATTTTTGGCTAACTCACTATATTAGAAACACTTTTTATTGTGCACAGTGTCTATTTACCCAGTTTTATTTTTACACTGAACTGTCCCTTTAACAGGAGCTCTTTTATAAAAGAAAAGGATAAATTGCGTTTGCACCGGCACCTCCCGGAGGCCAAATGCCGACACTTCTGCAAAATTTCTACCTTTCCAGACTGGAACGGGCTTCCCGGGGTGCAGCGCTGAGTCCAGCCAATGGCAGGCGGCCGTTAATCCGGCGCAGATGTAGCCAAACCAGTCAGGTCCATTCCAGAAATCTATTACCTGCATTTGCATTTTCATTTTCTCAGCGGGAAAGCTTTTTCCCCCACAGTCGCTCCGGCCGTTGTCTGCCTTTCTCATCAAATAAATTGCCACAAATTCACTTAGTAGCAGTGCATAATAATAGGATAAATCACCGTCTCTCGTCTGGCGCCTGACAGGGTTATTATACCGGCTGCTTGAGCTGCGTCCGCTGTCGTTACTTTTCTTTTGTGGATTAAAGGGAGTGGCTCACCTTTAAGTTAACTTTTAGTATGTTATAGAATGACTAGTTCTGAGCAACTTTTCAATTGGCCTCCATTATTTATTTTTTATCATTTTTGAATTATTTGCCTTCTTCTGCTGACTCTTTGCAGCTTTCAAACAGTGGTCACTGACCCCATCTATAAAACACAATGCTCTTTAAGGCTACAAATGTATTGTTATTTTTACTTTTTATTTCTCGTCTTTTTATTTATCCCACCTACTATTCATATTCCCAGTCCTCTTAGTCAAGCAATGCATGGTTGCTAGGTAATTGGGACCCTAGCAACATGATTGTTGAAATTGCAAACTGGAGAGCTGCTGAATAAGAAGCTTAATAACTCAAAAAAACAGAAATAATAAAAAATGAAACCCAATTCCAAATTGTCTCAGAATATCGCCCTCTACATCATAGTAACAGTTAACTCAAAGGTGAACAACCCCTTTAAAGGAAGCAGCGCTACCTAGAGATGGGGCGTGCTTAAAGGAGAAGGAAAGGCTAAAACTAAGTAAGCTTTATCAGAAAGGTCTATATAAATACACCAGTAAACCCTCAAAGTAAGAGAGAGTCCTCTGTCAAAAGAAACACCACATTTCTTTCCTTCTATTGTGTACTCATGGGCTTCTGTATCAGACTTCCTGTTTTCAGCTTAAACCTCCAGGGCTAGGGCTTGAGCATGCTCAGTTTGCTCCTCTCTCCCTCTCTGCTGTAATATGGAGCTATGAGCTTTCTTCTCCTTTAATAGGGCAGTAGTGTTGGTTCCTCTATTAGATCCAACTTAAAGGGGTTTGTTCACCTTTAAATTAACTGTTAGTATGGACATAGAGCGTCATATTCTGCGACCAATTTGGCAATTGGTTTTTATTATTTGTGGTTTGAGTTGTTTAGCTTTTTTATTCAACAGCTCTCCAGTTTTGCAATTTCATTCATGCCCGGTTGCTAGGGTCAAAATTACCCTAGCAACCATGCATTGAACAATAGACTGGAATATGAATAGGAGAGGCTGAATAGAAAGCTGAGCAATAATAAATGTGTAAGCCTTACAGAGGCATATGTTTTTTAGAAGGGGTCACTGACCCCCCCCCCATTTGAAAGCTGGAAAGCATAAGAGGAAGGCAATTGATAAAAATATATATATAAAAAAATAAACAATGAAGATCAATTGAAAAGTTGCTTAGAATTAACCACTCTAAAAGTTAACTTAAAGGTCTTAAAATCTCTTACCTTCTGATCTGTCTCCTAGAGGTGAATACGACTACCAAGTTAAGCCCTTCGCACTGACCTGTACACTGACCGCCAGACGCAGTGGTTTTACTTCCGAGTCCGCAACACCCGAGCCGCCGTCCCTTACCGCTTCACCATCGTCAAACTCAGGAAACCGTCCAGCCTTTACCAGCCGTGGCATGCGGCCGCTCGTATATTCTGTGGCGGAGGCAAAAAGCTGGCGGTGTTTGGCTGGCGCAGAACAGGAGAGAATATAAGTACTACAGGAACAACCTGGAGCAGAATGAGCAGCCATACTTCTCTCTGTCTTTGACCTTCCACTTCCCGCACAAGATGGACAGTGTCGGACTGGGATACCAGGAAAACTCCCGGTGGGCTCAGGTGTCAGTGATCTCTTGCTTTTAACTATTTGGCCTATTTCATGGTCATTCCCTATTTCTTAATAATGGAAGAATATAATATAAAAGACTAATAGGAGAATAAAGAGGTTGAGTGAGTAAAGGATAGTTTGGAAAGTGGGCCCTCAACCTAAGGTTTTCTGGTGGGCCCCTTATATCCCAGTCCAACACTGAAGATGGACACGTGCTATTTGCACACTGTTACCCGTATACCTATTCCCACCTGCAGGATTACTTGGCCAGTATCACCCGTGGCCCGGAACGTTCCAAGTACTGTAAGATCAGAGTCCTGTCCCGTTCCTTAGCTAGTGTAGCGCTATATTAAATTGGTGTTATTTACACCACTATTGAGCTCCACTCCCAATAATTGTGCCCCGGATGAGACCTGTAATCTTAGGGAGTGAGCCCTCACAACGGTGTGGAGGCAGGGTGTCGTGCACCTGTAACTGAATTCAGGTTATAATAATTGGGCGCCAGTGGTTCTTATAACTTAAACATGAACTGGTTTATTGAACATACACAATCCTCAGTGGAGTATACAATAGAGCATGACAGGATTTAGCATCACATTGAATAGGCAATACTCACAGCACCATATGGTCAGTATTAATCCCCACAGGCAAGAGGACGTGCTCAGCAGCAATAAAGGTACACCCAGCTTCCAGCCTTTTCCTAAGTGGAACCTGAAGGGGAATCTATCTACCCTGTTCTATACAACTTAGTCCCCTACTTCTGGCTATTAGTACCCGGGATCTTAATCCCTCTGACTCTCCTCGTCGGAGCCTTGAGCTGCTCAGCTAAATAACCTGCCTGTCACTCCTAGAGTGACCTATAATGGTGAGTAGCCTATTCTTACTAGACCTGACCTGTCTAGATTCCACAGAGCTCAGCCTACCTGTTCAGGTCAGAGCTAACACAAAATGGACAGTGAAAGCATGGCTTCAGAGCCTTTTATATCCTAGCACAGTGCCATCTGCTGGTCACTGTGAGAAGTAGCAGGGGCCTAGCTTAGAGCAGAAAGAGCAAACAGTACCCTCCCAACTGTATTTTAGGACCCAGTTAGGTGTCCATAACATTGAGGGTGTAACGTTCACAACGAGGAACCGTTGTGACCGAGGATAGCCACTCCAAGGGGAGTGGATATGGTGTAGCCATAGGTAATTGTAGGCAAAGACATGATGGTGATGAAATTATAGTAGGTTTATTGCAGTCGGAACACAGAAACACAAAAGACAGGAACAAGCAAAATGGCTGATCGAGGAATCCACATGGTGAGGGAAAAATGGGGAACACAGGAACAAAGGTACTCACTCAGGAAACAAGGTAACAAGGTTTTCAGGAACAAGACATACAAGGTTTTCAAGATTCAGGTTCAGGTTCAGATTCGCAGGTCAGGAACAAACAGGATACAATCAATGACTCAGCCCTGAGCAAAGCTCAGGGCAGGGTTATAAAGGGAAGGTGATTAGGAAATGGGAAACACATGAGGGTAAACGAGGTGGGTGGAAAACACTGTGAACAGGCATATAACAGAAACCAATACACTCAATAGTTCAGGACCAGTCCCGAGAGCCCCCAGTGGCTCATGAGGTAAGTGCTACAATGAGCAGAACAGCACCACCAGAGTTCAAGTCCCGGGCTGATCCTGACATTTCCCCCCTTGAGGATCGACCTCCGGGCGATCCCAGGATCAAATGGTCCCCCATCCTTTTTAGTCCAAACCCTGGGGAAATGGGCCGAAGCCTCGCCAGAAACGAGAACAGGATCTTCTTGAGAATTGAAAAACAAAACAAAGAAATTGCTGGGGTCAGGAGCCAGAACAGGAACATTGGCAGAATTAGGAGCCAAGATATCACAGCCAGAGTCGGAAACCAGGACATGAAGACAGACAAGATCAATACAGGCACCCATTACAGGTGGCGGCCCAGGAGCTTGGACACCCATCACGGGTGGCAGACCAAGGAGTTTGGACACCCATCCACGGTCCTCAGGCCCGGAGGCCCAGGGCAAACAGTACAGAAACTGGCTTCGGGAAAAGCAGTCGTCTGCGAGCTGGCACGGGAACGGAGTCTGGCTGGGCTGCTGGCACGGAGGCTGGACCAGGCTGGGCTTGCTGGCACGGAGGCTGGACCGGGCCTGGGCTGCAGGCACGGAGGCTGGGAACCGGCTGGGCTGCAAGGCACGGAGGCTGGAAACCGGCTGGGCTGCAGGCACGGAGGCTGGAACCGGCTGGGCTGCAGGCACGGAGTGCCTGGCAACCCAGGCTGGGCTGGCAGGCCACGGAGGCTGGAAACCCGGCTGGGCTGCAGCACGGAGGCTGGAACCGGCTTGGGCTCAGGCCCGGAGGGCTGGAAACCGGCTGGGCTGCAGGCACGGAGGCCCTGGACCGCGCTTGGGGCCTGCAGGCACGGAGGCTGGCACCGGCTGGGCTGCCAGGCTGGGCTGCAGGCACGGAGGCTGGAACCGGCTGGGCTGCAGGCACGGAGGCTGGAACCGGCTGGGCTGCAGGCACGGAGGCTGGAACCGGCTGGGCTGCAGGCACGGAGGCTGGAACCGGCTGGGCTGCAGGCACGGAGGCTGGAACCGGCTGGGCTGCAGGCACGGAGGCTGGAACCGGCTGGGCTGCAGGCACGGAGGCTGGAACCGGCTGCCTTGGCATGGTAACGGGCACAGGCAGCTTTCGGGGAGCAGGCACAGGCAGCTTTCGGGGAGCCGGCACAGGAGCAAGGACTGGCTGGGAAGCCGGCACAGGAGCAAGGACTGGCTGGGAAGCCGGCACAGGAGCAAGGACTGGCTGGGAAGCCGGCACAGGAGCAAGGACTGGCTGGGAAGCCGGCACAGGAGCAAGGACTGGCTGGGAAGCCGGCACAGGAGCAAGGACTGGCTGAGAAGCCGGCACAGGAGCAAGGACTGGCTGGGAAGCCGGCACAGGAGCAAGGACTGGCTGGGAAGCCGGCACAGGAGCAAGGACTGGCTGGGAAGCCGGCACAGGAGCAAGGACTGGCTGGGAAGCCGGCACAGGAAGCAAGGACTGGCTGGGAAGCCGGCACAGGAGCAAGGACTGGCTGGGAAGCCGGCAACAGGAGCGAGGACTGGCTGGGAAGCCGGCACAGGAGCGAGGACTGGCTGGGAAGCCGGCACAGGAGCGAGGACTGGCTGGGAAGCCGGCACAGGAGAGAGGACTGGCTGGGAAGCCGGCACCAAGCTGGAGACTGGAGAGCCGGCACCAAAGCTGGAGACTGGAGAGCCGGCACCAAAGCTGGAGACTGGAGAGCCGGCACCAAAGCTGGAGGCTGGAGAGCCGGCACCAAAGCTGGGGACTGGAGAGCCGGCACAGGAGCAGGTGACTGAAGAGCCGGCACAGGCAGGGACTGAAGACCGACAGGAGAGGTGACTGAAGAGCCGGCACAGGAGCAGGTGACTGGAAGAGCCGGCACAGGAGCAGGTGACTGAAGAAGCCGGCACAGGAGCAGGTGACTGAAAGAGCCGGCACAGGAGCAGGTGACTGAAGAGCCGGCACAGGAGCAGGTGACTGAAGAGCCGGCACAGGAGCAGGTGACTGAAGAGCCGGCACAGGAGCAGGTGACTGAAGAGGCCGGCACAGGAGCAGGTGACTGAAGAGCCGGCACAGGAGCAGGTGGACTGAAGAGCCGGCACACGAGCTGGAGACTGGAGAGGGTGCTGGGAAACTGTAGAAAAACTAATAAACTGGGGTTCAGGTCTGAGAGAAAAAGAGGGTGACCTGGGTTTGGCAGCTGCCACAGGAGCAGAAAGGTTGTGGAGGAGACCAAGGGCCCAAAAACTGGAAGTGGCCGATCTGACACAGGCCAGATAGCAGTTTGTAGTTCATCTTCATCCGAGTCTAGATCTCCCAGTCTCATCGAAGGCTGAATCCTCCCAGTCATCATCGGAGACAAAATCCTGCCAAGACATCATCAGTGAAATGGATGGCGTCTCTGCCTTATCCCTCTCCATCCCAAGGGAGTTGCAGTTTAACAACAGAGTCAGAAAGGCATGGAGGGCTTTCCCAAAGGCTTCCTGTAGTTAGGCTGAGTCATTCTGTAACGTTCACAACGAGGAACCGTTGTGACCGAGGATAGCCACTCCAAGGGGAGTGGATATGGTGGACGCCCAGGGGTGTAGCCATAGGTAATTGTAGGCAAAGACATGATGGTGATGAAATTATAGTAGGTTTATTGCAGTCGGAACACAGAAACACAAAAGACAGGAACAAGCAAAATGGCTGATCGAGGAATCCACATGGTGAGGGAAAATGGGGAACACAGGAACAAAGGTACTCACTCAGGAAACAAGGTAACAAGGTTTTCAGGAACAAGACATACAAGGTTTTCAAGATTCAGGTTCAGGTTCAGGTTCAGATTCAGGTTCAGGTTCAGGTTCAGGTTCAGGTTCAGGTTCAGATTCAGGTTCAGATTCAGATTCAGATTCAGGTTCAGATTCAGATTCAGATTCAGATTCAGGTTCAGATTCAGATTCAGATTCAGATTCAGATTCAGATTCAGATTCAGATTCAGATTCAGATTCGCAGGTCAGGAACAAACAGGATACAATCAATGACTCAGCCCTGAGCAAAGCTCAGGCAGGGTTTATAAAGGGAAGGTGATTAGGAAATGGGAAACACATGAGGGTAAACGAGGTGGGTGGAAAACACTGTGAACAGGCATATAAAGAAACCAATACACTCAATAGTTCAGGGCCAGTCCCGAGAGCCCCCCAGTGGCTCATGAGGTAAGTGCTACAATGAGCAGAACAGCACCACCAGAGTTCAAGTCCCGGGCTGATCCTGACAGAGGGACTGCCTGCACAAAATACTAGGGGTGGCTATTTTACACATCCCTACACTAGGAACATGGTGTATGTACTGACCATTACCAACCCGTCTCCTGCTACCGACCAACTTAGAAGAAAGTAGTGATAGTAACGGCCAGGGCCCACCAAGAGCTTCCTGGATTATATTCTAAGTGCCAGTAATGATGCCCAAGTCTTAACGCGATTCCAAAGTGGTACCGATGCTGAACCCGGACGGGGTGATTGTGGGTAATTACCGCTGCTCTCTGACTGGTAGCGACCTCAACAGCAACTACAAGTCCAAGCTGAAAGATTCATTTCCCTCTATCTGGTTCACCCACAACATGATCAAGCGGTGAGTTATGGGAGTTATTGGCTTATTTGATGTTTATATGATTTTCTAGTAGATGTTAGTGTGTAGTAGGAGTCAGCACTGGGTAATGGAAACCTTTTGCAGCCGGGGTGCAAAAAAATTTTCGTGGATAGACAGCACCACACGTTCCGTAATTTTTCTTAAAAAGCCTTTATTTGCAAAAGGACTTTTGTTGGACAGGAATACAGCGACGTTTCAGGCCGACAACTGCCTTTCCTCAAGACTTACGGTATGGAGATCCAAATTATGGAAAGATCCCTTATCCAGAAAACCCCAGGTCCTGAGCATTCTGGATAAACAGGTCACATACCTGTACTTGAGCCCAACTTAGATATAATTAATCCTTATTGGAATAAAAACCAGCCTATTGGGTTTATTTCATATTTATATGTTTTTTTAGTAAAGTTTAAAGGGGTGGTTCACCTTTAAGTTAATTTTTAGTATGTTATAGAAAGGACAGAAAGGGTTAAAGCTCCTTCTCCTTTGCTATTGGACAGGGGGGGTTTGAAGCCTATAACAGCGATTGCAATAATTGTGAACATTATTGCAATAATTAGTGACCACGCTCCAACAATATAATGATGAAAGGAGCCCGTCTGATATCATGATACCCCATGTTGCCTTGTCTCCCCCCTGTTTTTAATAAAGTTGGATCAACCTTGGACTAATTGACGTATTTATCTCCTTCAATTCGTTCTCCCCGAGGGACCTGCAAAACCGATATCGGAGTTTTAATTGGTGCCTACTAATATGGAGCTGCCAATGCTCCGACTTCTCAGCCAGAGCTTTAATAATAATCAATCCATGCGATAAACATTGCCCCTGTGGTGGACTAAGTCCCTGACTTGGGATCCATGGGAAACTGAGAGAATAAGCCCCATGCTGCTTGTTCTTGAAATGGAAAATATACAGTAACTTCTTTCCCTTATTAAAGGGGTGGTTCACCTTTTAACAAACTGTTAGTTTGATGTAGAGAGTGATATTCTGGGTCAATTTGTAATTGGTTTTTCATTTTATTATTTGTTGTTTTTTTGTTTTTTGTAGCACCAATCTGGTTGCTAGAGGTCCAAATTCCCCTAGCAACCAAGCACAAGAGATACTGCCTGTAGTGCGACCTAACAGACACATTGGAATCAGAATGTTTTATGTGTCGGTGCAAAAAGAGCTCAAAGAGTTCCCGGATAAACACCACTACTTGTACGAGCGCATATTCCCGCTCATGCTCAGCAAGAATGCCCCGGAAAATGTATTACTGGAAATTCTTATTGAACTTGTGTGACTGTGGGATAGAGGTATAGTAGGGAGAGATGGTGCCTAATAGTAACATGGATAATAGTCTCTGGAAGGGGGAGTGTGACTGTGGGATGCAGGTAATAGTAGGCCGAGAGATGGTGCCTATAGTCAGTGGATATATAGTCCTGGGAAGGGAGTGTTGATGTGGATAGCAGGTATGTAGGGAGAGGAGATGTGCCTATAGTAACAGTGGATAATAGCTCTCTGGGAAGGGAGTGTGACTGTGGGATAGCAGGATATAGTAGGAGAGAGATGGTGCCTATAGTAACAGTGGATAATAGTTCTGGGAAGGGAGTGTGACTGTGGGATAGGCAGGTATAAGTAGGGAGAGATGGTGCCTATAAGTACAGTGGGATAAATAGTCTCTGGGAAGGGATGTGACTGTGGGGATGCAGGGTATAGTAAGGGAGAGATGGGCTATAGTAACAGTGATAATACTGGTTGTCTCTGGGAAGGGAGTGGGTGACCTGTGGGATAAGCAAGGTATAGTAGGGAGAGATGTGCCTATAGTAACAGTGGGGATAATAGTCTCTGGAAGGGAGTGTGACTGTGGGGATAGCAGGTATAGTAGGGAGAGATTGTGCCTATAGTAAAGAGGGGGGGGGGGTGGGATAATAGTCCTCTGGGAAGGGAGTGTGACTGTGGGATAGCAGGTAAGTAGGGAGAGAATGGTGTCTATAGTACAGTGGGATAATAGTCTCTGGGAAGGGAGTGTGACTGTGGGATGCAGGTATAGTAGGGAAGCGATGGTGCCTTAGTAACACAGTGGAATATAGTCCTCTGGGCAAGGGAGTGTGACTGGGGATAGAGGTGTAGTAGGGAGAGATGGTGTTAATAGTAACAGTGGGAATAATAGTCTCTGGGAAGGGAGTGGTGACTGTGGGATACAAGGTATAGTAGGGAGAGATGGTGCTAATAGTAAAATGCGATATAGACTCTGGGAAGGGAGTGTGACTGTGGGATAGCAGGTAAGTAGTGATAGAATGGTGCTATAGTAACAGTGGAAATAGTCTCTGGAAGGGAGTGTGACTGTGGGATAGGCAGGTAATAGTAGGGAGAGATGGTGCCTATTGTAACAGTGGGATAATGTCTCCTGGAAGGAGTGTGATGTTGGGATAGCGGTATAAGTAGGGAGAGATGGTGCTATAGTAAAGTGGGATAATAGTCTCTGGGAAGGGAGTGTGACTGTGGGATAGCAGGTATAGTAGGGGAGAGATGGTGTCTTATAGAACAGTGGGATAATAGTCTCTGGGAAGGATGTGATGTGGGATAGCAGGTATAGTAGGGAGATGGTGTTATAGTAACAGTGGATAATAGTCTCTGGGAAGGGAGTGTGACTAGTGGGATAGCAGGTATAGTGGAGAGATGGTGCCTATAGTAACAGTGGGATAATGTTCTGGTAAGGGGTGTGACGGTGGGATAGCAGGTATAAGTAGGGAGAGATGGCCTATAGTAAAAGTGGATATAGTCCTCTGGAAGTGGAGTGTGACTGTGGGATAGCAGGTATAGTGGGGAGAGATGGTGCTTTAAGTACAGTGGATAATAGACTCTGGAAGGGAGTGTGACTGTGGGATAGAGGTATAGTGGCGAGAGATTGTGCTATAGTACAGTGGTAAACTGGTTGTCTCTGGGAAAGGGAGTGGACTGTGGGGATAGCAGGTATAGTAGGGAAGAGATGGTGCTATATAACAGTGGATTAATCTGGTTGTCTCTGGAAGGGAGTGTGACTGTGGGATAGCAGTTAGTAGGGAAGATGGTGCCTTAGTAACAGTGGATAATCTGGTTTCCTGGGAAGGGGTGGTGACTGGTGGATAGCAGGATAGAGGGAGAGATGGTGTTATAGTAAACATGGGATATGTCTCTGGGAAGGGAGTGTGACTGTGGGATAGCAGGTAATAGTAGGGAGAGATTGGTGTATAGTACAG